>NW_010973380.1:1360828-1522896 GCF_000737465.1 Haliaeetus leucocephalus | reverse complement strand
GAAACATAGTGACAAAGTCTGAGGAAAAGGCTGACATACTTAATTCCTTCTTTGCCTCAGTCTTTAATAGTAAGACCAATTGTTCTCCAGGTACCCAGTCTCCTGAGCTGGAAGACAGAGATGGGGAGCAGAACTAAGTCCCCATAATCCAAGGGGAAATGGTTAGTGACCTGCTATACCACTTAGACATACACAAGTCTATGGGGCCGGATTGGATCCACCCAAGGGTACTGAGGGAGCTGGCAGAAGTGCTCACCAAACCATTTTCAATCATTTATCAGCAGTCCTGGCTAACTGGGGAGGTCCCAGTTGACTGGAGGTTAGCAAATGTGACACCCATCTACAAGAAGGGCTGGAAGGAGGATCCGGGGAACTACAGGCCTGTCAGCCTGACCTCGGTGGCAGGGTAGGTTATGGAGCAGATCATCTTGAGTGTCATCATACGGCATGTACAGGACAACCAGGTGATCAGGCCCAGTCAGCATGGGTTTGCAAAAGGCAGGTGCTGCTTGACTAACTTGTTCCCTTTCTATAACAAGATGACCTGCTTAGTGGATGAGGGAAAGGCTGTGGATGTTGTTTACCTGGACTTTAATAAAGCCTTCGACACCGTTTCCCCCAGCATTCTCCTGGAGAAACTGGCTGTTCATGGCTTGGATAAGCATATTCTTTACTGGGTTAAAAACTGGCAGAAAAAAACCCTGGAACACTGGCCGGGCCCAGAGTTGTGGTGAATGGAGTGAAATCCAGTTGGAGGCCGGTCATAAGGGTGGAAAAGCCCGTGCCCACCAGGTTCCAGATGCAGAGCTGCAGGTGTTTGATGTGGAAGCCATTGTGAGGGACGTGCCTGTTCATGTCCCTCAAGAACTGCACCTTTTCCCTTCCTTTTCATCCCTTTTTCTTCTCTATTGTGCCCCACTCCCGCCTTTTCTTCTTTCTCTCATCTTCTACTGCGGAGAGCACACACGGGACCAGGATCCTGACATGAGCTGTGGCTTTCAGAGAAGAGCCAAGACAGGAGCAGGTTTTCTGGCAAGAGCTGTGGCCCATGGCGGAGCCACGCTAGAGCAGTTCTTCAAGAAGGGAAGGACCCATGGGAAGGACGAATATTATGAACTGACTGCAACCCCTATGCCCCATCCCCTGTGCCGCTTGGGGGGAAGAGTTAAAGGAGTTGGAACTGAAGGAGTGAGGTTGTTCCTGGGAAGAAGGTGGGGGTGTTGGGTGTTTTTAGCTTTGACTTTGCTACTCACCATCCTACTCTATTTTCTGAATGGCAATAAATAAAATTAATTTTCCCCAAGTCGAGTCTGTTTTGCCTGTGATGGTAATTGGTAAGCAATTTCCCTGTCCTTATCTTGACCCACAAGCTTTTTTGTCTCATTTTCTCCCCCTGTCCTGCTGAGGAGGCGGAATGAGAGAGCAGCTTGGTGGACACCTGGCAGCCAGCCAATGTTAACCCACCACATCAGCAGACGTTCGTCACCTGCCTCCTGGCTCTCTGCAGCCTGGTGTAAGCTATGTACCTTCTTTCCACCCTCCTACGGTCACATCCCAAGAGAGTCAATGGCTGGCACATCCAGCCCCTGTTCTTTCTTCCCTCAGCTTATTTACAGGCAGCTGTTGTGGGTTGACCCTGGCTGGATGCCAGGTGCCCACCAAAGCTGCTTCGTCACTCCCCCTTCCTCAGCTGGACAGGGGACAGGAAATATAACAAAGGGCTTGTGGGTTCAGATAAGGACAGGTAGAGATCACTCACCAGTTACCATCATGGGCAAAACAGACTCGACTCAGGGAAAATTAACTTAATTTATTGCCAATCACCAGAGTAGGGTAATGAGAAATAAACCCAAATCTTAAAACACCTTCTCCCCACTCCTCCCTTCTTCCCGGGCACAGCTTCAACTCCCGGATTCTCTACCTACCACCCCCATAGCAGCGCAGGGGGATGGGGAATGGGGGTTATGATCAGTTCATCACACGCTGTCTCTGCCGCTTCATCCTCTTCAGGGGCAGGACTCATCACACTCTTCCTCTGCTCCAGTGTGGGGTCCCTCCCACGGGAGACAGTCCTCCACAAACTTCTCCAGTGTGGGATCTTCCCATGGCCTTCAGTTCTTCACGAAATGCTCCAGCATGGGTCCTTTCCATGGGCTGCAGTCCTTCAGGCACAGACTGCTCCCGTGTGGGTCCCCCACGGGGTCACAAGTCCTGCCAGAAAACCTGCTCCAGCGTGGGCTCCTCTCTCCACGGGGCCACAGGTCCTGCCAGGAGCCTGCTCCAGTGCAGGCTTCCCACGGGATCACAGCCTCCTTTGGGCATCTCCTTGCTCCAGCGTGGGGTCCTCCCTGGGCTGCAGGTGGATGTCTGCTCCACCGTGGACCTCCATGGGCTGCAAGGGGACAGCCTGCCTCACCATGGTCTTCCCCACGGGCTGCAGGGGAATCTGTGCTCCGGCGCCTGGGGCACCTCCTCCCCCTCCTTCTTCACTGACCTTGGGGTCTGCAGGGTTGTTTATCTTATGTGCTCTCACTCCTCTCTCCAACTGCAGTTTCTGCGCCCGCCACAACTTTTTTTCCCTTCTTAAATACGTTATCATCACAGAGGCGCTATGACTATCACTAATTGGCTCAGCCTTGGCCAGCAGCGGGTCTGTCTTGGAGCCGGCTGACATTGGCCCCATGGGACATGTGGGAAGCTTCTAGCAACTTCTCACAGAAGCCACCCCTGTAACCCCCCCTGCTACCAAAGCCTTGCCACACAAACCCAATACAGCAGCTTTCAATAAAAAGAAAGTTTTATTGGCATCTTTGTGCAGGGTAAAGGTCCTAGAGGGAATGGAGTTTCGTGAAGAGGGTGGGTGGTCACCGTCCAGGTGGTAACGCAGTCTCTGTCGCAAGCCTCCTTGTGCGGCCTCTTTGGCCATGTTGTGCTCTCTCTTTGGCCACCCCACACTGCTGGTAACGCTGACCTCTGCCTACTCCATGCTCACAAATGTGTCTGAGTTGCCTTGCTGCACCGCCAAGATCAGCTCAATGGAGAGGGGTATCTCGCAGGTGTTGGTCAGCTTGAGCTTGCAGAAGCGTGTGGAGGGCAGCACCGTTACCTTGCTTGTGGCTGCCCGAGGCACAGCAACGGAGGCTGCCGTCATCAGCTCCTGGAGCCAGAAGGCAGTTTTCTCCACATCAAGGTACGAGCCGGTGCAGAGGGTTTCTAGGAGGCTGGCTTCCTGACTGCTCATCAGCTCTTCCTCAGGGTGGTGGAGGAAGCAGATCACGTCCCCCAGCCAGCGCTCCCTTGTGCACATGCACTCCAGTTCCACACGCACGCAGGAGTTCCTCACCAGCATCTCCCCTTCGGTGCCCAGCTCGAGGTGGAAGGAGTGCCCGGGGGGTGGCTTCAGGGGCACAATCAGGCAATAGACAAAGTCTTCTTCATGGGCACTCTGGCCTTCTTGGAAGCCGCCCAGCCCAACAGCTGGCTGCAGCCGTGGCACGAAGTCATTGCCAGAGAGGGTTCGGCAGACACAGAGAAGGTCGTTCACCAGCTCTTCCACCACCGTGCATATTCTTTGCCTGTTTGGCAGTGGCCACAACAGGTCCTTGTTCAGAAACCTGTCCATATGTAATGGGTCTTCCCCTTCTTCCTCATCCTCTTCCTCCTCAAGGCTTCTGGAGCTGCCATGCTTGCTGCTGCTTCCTGGCTCACAGCTCCTTTTCCAGAGCTGCCGGCAGAGCCAAAAGAGCAGTACCAGGCCTCCAGCAAAGGCCCAGAACTGCCACCGCTGCAAGGCAGCGAAGAACAGGGCTCCCCTGGCTGCTCTGCTCGGATCCTGAGGGCTCTGCTCCGTCTCTTCATACAGCTGAGCCATTTCCTGGATCAGCTGCTGCACGCACCAGCGCGTAGCCGCACCCAGCTCATCTCCGACCTCCGGTGGCACCTGGACGATGCCCAGCATGCTCAAGGTGAACACTATCACCTTGGCCATGGCCTGCAGGAGAGGGGACAGAAGGAGGCTCAGCGGGGTGGGACAGGGAGAGCGGGAGCCGCAGGGAGAGGGGGCGAGGCAGCTGGGAGGCAGCAAGGCCTGCGCCCAGCCCCGCTGGCGGCGGCACCGTGCCCTGCCCGAGGTGCTCCCGCCAGCGGCTGGGCCCTCGGTGCAGGCCGAGAACCCACCCCCCCGGGGGCCCGCGTTTCTGCCCCGGCCCTCGTCCAGCCCAGCCTCCCCCCGCCTGCCTGCGCACTCCCCGCTCGCCCAGGCTGTACTGGCGCAGCGCTGCCGGCTGGTGCCTTTTATACCCCCCCCCCATTGTGACTCGGCCCCTCTGAAGTCCCAGGTGCCAGAGCGCATCACAGGCATGCCCTGGCCTGGCCTTTCCTGTCCTCTCCCCTCCTCTCCTCTCCCCTTCTTTTCTTCTCTGGGATTTAGTCTAATAAGACACAAGATGGTAGAGCCTCTGTTTGGAAGAATTTGCATGTTATCTGCTGATGTTCATTCTAGGCAGGGATGAAACATAGCTGCATATTTCTGTATATGCATGAATCAAAAGCTTTTTTAGATGTTCCACAAGCAAATAAAAGTGTAGACTATGTTAGAGTCTTAAGAAGCATTTGGTAGCTGGTTGGGGAGGAGCAATGGGATGTGAAACAGATGTTCCGAAGGTCCCTCTGGTCTGAACATCTGGTCCATCATTCCTGCAACTGGGAGAGTCTGGGTTTGATGACCAGTTTCACATTCCTGGAATGGTCATAATCTCTTTCCCGAAGGACCGTGAGCCAAAGCAAGGTGTGAGTAAGCGTGCACTTCCATTGACTTTTGGCCAGTGATTTCAACTTGCTGAAGTCAGTGGGACTTAGACACAAGATGGGAGATAATCAGGTGCTTCACTGGTTTCCTCGTTAGTGACAAATTGGTCCTTTATATTAGAGGACACAACACAACAACGGAGAGCAATACAAATTCCTTAACGTTAAATTGGCCTCTCTGGAGCTCTGTGCATGTGAGTGGGACACTGTGTGTTTGGAGGGAGGAAGGTTGTTAGGGGTTTTTTTTTCAGGTTTTATTCTTTTCCTTTACAGTTTCTGTTGCACCATCTTCATATTCTGTTTATTTATCTTCTTTTTCTAGAACTTGTTTTTTTCATTTGCTTTTTCACAGTACTAAAGTAGCTTTAGAATCTTTAAAACCATTGCAGTCTCTACTCTTAAAGACTGACCCCACTTCTAGGAAATCTTAAATGCTGTGTCCAGATTCTTTATAATCTCAGATGTTGAAGGGGACTAAGTGGAATAAAATGTATTGCTTTCCCCTCACCCCTTGCACCTCTTGGTTCTCTTAGCCAATAATACAGTTTAGCTGGGATTTTTATATAACTATAATTTTGGAGGCATCAGTTACACTTTACATATCAAAAGTTACCAATCTCTGCACTATGAAGCCTGTATGCACAGCAACACATTTCCTAAAGGGGCCGTATTTCTCATAGATTTCCCAAGCCCAAATATGTGTATAACAGTGGGTCTAACACTGCCAGGATGCATCAGATGCTCTCTCCATACCCAGATCAATTGCACATCAAATGTATAGGTCCAATTTTTCCCAGAAAAAGCGGGATCATTGGTCATGGGTGAAACTGTCTGGGAGCTATCAGTCCATGAGCTACCCCTGAGACTCCTGGAGATGTTAGTCAAACATGTAAAAGCCAGTAACTCTGCCTAAATGAGAGGGCACTTCCAGCAAAACCTGCTTGGCCCAAATGGGAGCCCAACATTTCCAGACACATCTATGAGATGGTTTGGTATATCTGAATCGAGAAATGGCTTGTGAGAGAGTTGATAGTCTCAAGGTAGACTGTGTGCTGAGAATAAACAGTCATGTGGAGAAAAAAGCCAAGGGATGTCCTCCCCCCCCACACCTTTATACTGGAATATTGCCAGAGGAAACCAGTAGGCTTGCATTTGTTGGTGGAAGTGGCATTCCTGCATGCTTTTGAGGTTCCAGACTAATGTATATATCTTTTCTCCTGTGTCCTGACTCCTGGACCTGAACCAAGGCATTAGGAACTACACCAGCAGGAACCATACAGGCATCTTGGTATTCTCTCTCTGTCACATATGGCTCTTGTCAAATGCTTTAGGCTGCTTGATACTCTAAGCAGCTAGATGGGAGGGTTGCGCACCACATCACTTTCCAATGGAAAGGTATGGTGTTGGATGATTTATATCTGAAATGATGCCAATCTATGCAAATGTGCAGCTTAGCTTGGATGTCACAGGACATGGGTGGTTACTGGCAGTGCAGGTTGACACAGAATCCCAGTGTCACCATACATCAAAAGATTATTGCTTTTATTTGACAGCCCAAGGAAACAAATGGTTCAGATCAAATGGTGCTAATCATGACTTGTTACAGCCCAGATTTACTGTTATCAAGGATGTCATCTTTTCTTTGCAAGCAACATGTTAAAATCACCTGTAGGCTAGTTCCTATGATATTGTAATACAGGAAATAATTAGGAGCAAGAAATGAAAGCAAATGCATCTGATGACACAACAGCTGGATAAATAGATGCCTGTATTTGGGGTACCTTTGAATGGCCAGGAATTACCTGCTAGGAAGCAGTGGCCTCAGCAGCATGCTTGCATTCATTACGGCACACTGATGGCAGCTCACAGCGTGCAACGTGGGGCCCAATGGAATTCATCCCAGGGTACTGAAAGAGCCGCCCAATGTTATCGTGGGACCTCTCTCCATCATTTTTCAACTGTCTTGGGAGTCTGGAGAGGTCCTGGTTGACTGGAAGCTGGGAAATCTTGTCCTAATTTTCAGGAAGGGTAAGAAGGAAGAACACTTGACTTCTTCTTTGCTTTCTAACTGGAAAATCAAACCATGCCCTAGGTCCTGGGTGTAGCCACTGCGAAGGGTAAACATAGGACAGCCTTTCCAGTGATATCCTTTCCTAAAGTAAAACAGCCCAAACAATTACTCTTAAGCCTCAGTGGTTATAATGACCTTTCTGGATTTGGTAGGACCACTGGAACTCAAGGTATTTTCTCCAGCAATACCCCTTTTGTAGCAACAAACCAGAAAGTACAGGATTGGAGAAACTAGTAATTTCTCAGTTTAAGTGCTGTATTTTAAAACAGCCTAAAAGAATGCTTCAATCCTGATGCAACACTTAACTGACCTGAAACAGAAGCAGCTGTTTCTCTACTGTCTGAGTGCCTCAGCCTAGCAAACTGCAAGACTGAAGGTCTGCACTGAAATATGTATAATTACAGATTTTGTGCATGTTTGGCACTCTCTATTCTACACCCTTCAATAGGCCTTGTCTACAGCGTAAAGTTGTATGGAAAATTACTGGCTTAAAAATGCATCTGCTAAGGCAGAGCTTGAGGTCTGCACAGCAGGCAAATGTGGTCCCCCTCTGCTCCTGGAAACAAGAGCAGTGGTAATTCTCCTCTGCAGAATAGGGGACCACAGAACTCTATGACCTACCTTGACTCGATGCAGGAGGCAGAGTCAGGACAGGATCCAGATGTGCTGTGGATGCGAACAGCTGCAATGTGGTCCTATGGTCTGTGCATGCTGCTCTGGGTACCGACCAGGGAGCGAGGGGGGACTACTGTCCCCTCACTTCTCCAAGCCAGCATCTGAGCATTCCCTAAGCTGAGAGGTGTTTGCAGTCAGGTAGAAAATAGAAAATGTGCTAGGCATTTGAGGTCTGCCTCAGTGGGTCAGAGTTCTCTAGTTGAGCTGAATGAAAGAAAACAGAAAAAACCCAGACCTAGTGGACTGCAGGATTTTTTTTGTAGTGTTCACCAATCAAAACTGTCAATGATGACAGGTGAAAACAGATAAAGTTAATTGGCATAGCTTGAGGTTATTTACATTAGAATCATAGACTATCCCAAGTTGGAAGGGACCCATAAGGAACATGAAGTCCAACTTTCCGCTCCTTGCAGGACTAGTTAAAGCTAAACCATATGGCTAAGAGCATTTTCCAGATGCTCCTTAAACTCTGATAGGCTTGGTGCTGTGACCACTGCCCTGGGGATCCTGTTCCAGTGACTGACCACCCTCTCAGTGAAGAACCTTTTCCTAATGTCCAGCACGAACTTCCCTTGATGCAGCTTCATTCCATTCCCTTGTGTCCTGTCACTGGTCATGAGAAAGAGATCAGCACCTCCCCCTCTGCTGCCCATCTTGAGGAAGCTGTAGGCTGCAATGAGGTCATTCCTCAGCCTTCTCTTCTCCAAGCTGAACAAACCAAGTGACTTCAGCTGCTCCTCTTAAGTCTTGCTCTTGAGGTCTTTTACCATCTTTGTTTCCCTCCTCTGGACATACTTTAATAGTTTGATGTCCTTCTTATATTGAGGTGCCCAAAACTGCACACAGTACTCGAAGTGGGGCCACAACAGTGCAGTAGAGTGGGACTATCACCTCCCTCAACCAGCTAGCTATGCTGTGCTTGATGCACCCCAGGACACTGGGACCTTTTGGCTGCCAGGGCATACTGTTGACTCACATTCAACTTGCCATCAATCTGCAGGGCTGCTCTCCAGCCTCTCGTCCCCCAATTTGTACATATAACCAGGATTACCCCATCCTAGGTGCAGAATCTGGCACTTGCTCTTGTTAAATTTCATATGGTTGGTGATCGTCCAGCTCTCTAGTCTATCCAGATCTCTCTGTAAGGCCCCTCTACCCTTGAAGGAGTCCATAGCTCTTCCTAATTTAGTATCATTAAAGTACATTCAACTCCTGTGTCCAGATCATTTATAAAAACATTAAAGAGCACTGGCCCTAAAATCAAGCACTGGGGAACCCCACTAGTGACTGGCTGCCAGCCTGATGTAGCCCCATTTACTATAACTCTTTGAGCCTGACCCACCAGCCAGTTGTTCTCCCAATGTATTATGGACTTGTCTAGCTGTATACTGTGAGAGACAGTATCAAAAGCTTTGCTAAAACTGAAAACCCCCACATCTACTGGCTTCCGTTGGTAAACTAGATGGGTGACCTTGCCATAAAAGGAAATTAAATTAGTTAAGCAGGACTTTCCCCTTGTGAACCCATGCTGGCTATGACCAATGACTGCATTGTCTCTCAGGTGTTTTTCAATAGCTCCCAGAATAACCTTCTCCATAATCTTACCAGGCACTGAAGTGAGACTGATAGGCTTGTACTTACCAGTGTCTTCCTTCTTACCCTTCCTGAAAATTAGGACAAGATTTCCCAGCTTCCAGTCAACCAGGACCTCTCCAGACTCCCAAGACAGTTGAAAAATAATGGAGAGAGGTCCCACGATAACATTGGGCGGCTCTTTCAGTACCCTGAGATGAATTCCATTGGGCCCCACAGACTTATGGGCATCAAGCTGGAGCAGCAAGTCTCAGAGTTGGCTGGGAGTTTATCATCCCCCCAGTCACAGTCTTCCAACACAGGGCTCCTGGGTTCCCAGGGCCCATCATTGATGTTAAAGACAAAGGCAAAGATGGCATTAAACGTCTCTGCTTTGTCTATGTCCCTATTTGTGAGGTAACCAACCTCATCAAGTAACAGACCAATGTTATCTCTGATCCTCCTTTTGCCGTTAACATATTTTAAAAAGCCCTTTTTGTTGTCCCTCACAGTGCTGGCCATCCTGAACTCTAATCAAGCTTTGGCCCCACGAATTTTCTCCCTACAGTGGTGAACAGCATCCCTGTGGTCCTCCTGTGTCACCTGTCCTTGCTTCAATGTCCATACATTTTCCTTTTCCACCTAAGTTCTAGAAGAAGATCCCTGCTCAGCCAAGCCAGCCTTCTGCCCCACTTGCTTGACTTCCAACACTTTGGAATTGCCTGCTCCTGCACTCTTAGGAGATGACTCTTCAAAAGTGACCAGCATTCATGGACCCCAATACCTTCAAAAGCAGAATCCCAGGGGACCTTACTAACTAGCTCCTTCAGCAGCCCAAAGTCTGCTCTCCCCATACCCAGGGTCAAAGTTTTGCTGGCAGTTTTCCTCCTGTTGCCAACGATTTGAAACTCAAGTACTTTACGGTCACCAATCACCATCATTTGCTTTCCCTTTAATCCCCTTAAGCTAGCTCTTTCTAGGGGTTTCTTTTATAGGTATGGGGGTATATATAGGTATAGGAGCTGTGGGCTCCCGGCATGTCTCGCTACTCCCCTGAGGTTTCCCCAGTTCAGAAAACCTCACAGTACACTGCAAGCCTCTGCTCCGCTGTGGATCCTGCTGGCACCACAGCTGCTCACCTCAGCAAAATGGTTTTGCCCAAACCATTTGACATTAGAATCCTAAAACCTTTTCTTTGTAGTGATTCCTAATGGCTCATGTACCACAGGCACTCCCTCCATATTCATGTTGCTGTGCACCTGGCTGGTTTTCAGTTTCCCTGTGTCCTCCTCAGTACAGTGAAGAGAAAAGAATCTCAACAATGGCATATAGTCCACCTAGCAGCATATGCAAACAGAAGAGTTTGGAGAGAAGTCAGCTGGAAATGAGGCTGCCTCCTGGTACTGAAGTAGAACAGCAAGGAAGTGAGTCACGAGACACCATGATTTAGATACTGATTTTGTCACAGAAACCATCACTATGTATTAAAATACATTCACACACATACATAGTGTATGTGATAATTCAATATCTGGCTGCTCAGCATACTTATAGCAATTGCTCTTCGTTGAGGCAAAGCAGTTTGCAGATAAGTTACTTTTGCCCTTTGCATCATCTTGCATCAAGGAGGCACTAAAGCAATCTGACTTTTTGCCATAAAACCTCATGTGCACTCTTAATAGGATGGTGCCCTGATGCCATGTTCCATTTCCCTCTGCTCACAGTTGTTAGAACAATTACACAGACCTTTTTTCCTACTGAAGAACTGCATAGAGCTCTCAAACTATATTCCAGCCAGGAACATGCAATTAATCATCACATGAGATAAAAGACTGCTTCCATATGTCTTCTGATGCATGCCACATTTACAAGTGTCCTTGCCTTGGATCCACATGCTTTCTGTGAGATGGTAAGAGGAGAAGAGAAAGCTCAGCCTGATGTTCACCCTGCAAACTTGTGAATGTAGTTAGCCAACACTGAAGATAACTAAACTATTTTGTGTTTTGAAATCCTTCACCGGGTCTTGCTGCCTGTAAAACAAAGGAAATATGCAGCTTCTTTATTAAAATAAATGAATAATAACTGAATAATGAATACCAGTGATTAAAATCCCCAGTATCACAGCCCCATCTAATGGACTGGCTGAAAGATATTCAAAGGACCTACAAAGAGTCTATCTATCTTTTCTTTTGCAAAATAAGTTATCGTGATAAACAGGACCCTGTGGCATATTAAACTCTTAATTATGGGCACAGGAGGCATTTTCTCTGAAAATTAAAAGGGTTGCAAAATGGCTACAGCCTCTGGGACGCAATTCTTAGAAGCAAAATGTAGCTCAGTGTTAGTGACTCCTTTATCTACTGCCTTCAGTATTCTCCTGGCATGGATTAGCGTGGAGAGTGGAGTCTCCATATTTCTTAGTCGTGTTATCGTTATGCCAATGACTCTGGAATGCCATAATCCTACAGAGCAGCATGGGCCCAAGGGAAAAGACAAGGAAATCACTGAGAGAAGAGAGATATCAGTTAATCCAGGCTTCATTTTCTATTGTACTTTTGAGCCTTTTTTTTTTTTTTTTAATTTACAAAAAAATGGCAGGCGATGTGTGCCTTCCAGAGAAGTGGCTTGGCCTGCACAGTGCCAGTCTAGGGGAAGACCAGCCTCAGGGCTGCCTGTGCTACATGCTGTGTGACACATCTAAGTAAGCATGCCTGAAATGCTATTATGCTGGTGCCATCATGATCATAAGGCTTGTTACCAACCTTTCATGTCTTATAACCAAAAACCTGTGGATTAGACTGCACTAAACACAGTTACTAGCAGTAGGATCCTGAGAGGAGTGGTGTCACAAGGTTTACAACCTGCTCCAGAGCTTCTGGAGGGAAGCGGAGGGACCCTTTTTGTTGCAGTGTGTGACAGATGCAGTAACTACTGGTTTCTAAACATATGCAAAGGTATTTTGGACCCTAGTAGTTTTTGTGATACTAGGTCACTAGGAAATTCTAGTGCTTCGTCCTCTGAGCTGCTCTTAGCTTCTCCAGCAGTGTCAACTGAAAAAGTACATCTTCCCAGATGACTCAGAGCTCTGAGCACCCATCACAGTCAGTAGTGCTAATTAGGCACTTCGCTCCTGAAAACAGGAAGAATTAGGCAGCAGAAGCCCATTATAGGTGTTCTCATCCTGAGAACCCACTTTTGTTCTCTTCTGAAGGTTTCCCAGGATTTTACTCAGCTCATTAAGCAAAAAAGCTCAAGCAAGATCTCTAACATGTCCCTTGTGAGACTGAGTGCCAGACACAAACAAGGTCTTTTTGCACCAAATCTATAAATCACTGCTCTGTATCTTACAGGATTTCTGAATTGGGTATCTGACTGTAACATTTACCACACACTGTTACCTTAGGGCCTGGTGTGGACTTTGGTAAGAGAAAATGTGCTGGTGCAAGCTCCACAAAACCTGACCAGGGAACCGCCAGAGCAGGAACATTTGTTTTCCTTAAATTAAGAGACCCTCACATAAATCCTTGCTTAATTCAAAATCATTTTGGGGGAAGGATCACTTCAGAAGGAGCAAATGTTGTATGTGATTTTCTATGCTGACCATTGCTGCCTACCTTCTCTGGTGTTGGAAGGACGCTGTTGCAAGCATTTATCTTCTGGAGGCACAAGGATTTCAGCAGCCACAGAAGCTCCCTCTCACTGACCAAGCGCCAGATTCCCATTTGAATGGCATCAGTCTCCTTTCTGGACCTGTACAAAACATTCACAAGGAAACACTTCAGGATTAATTAGCGAAATGTTCCTGCTTCGGTTAACGGCTTTGCCCTGAGACTGACTTTTCTGGTACGGATTGATTCACCTTCAAGGGGTGGCGGAGGCTGAGACTGCTGCTCCAGGGGTGGGACACCACACGGGCAGTATGGTCACAGGGACAGGGCGTGCGGGTCCAGGCAGCCATGCCCAGATGCATGGCCACTGGTTACTGAGTTTTACGTCACCTCCTCCAGAGACACCACAAAATTAGAGCAGAAAAAGGCAGGCAGACAACACCATTCCCATTACGGAGCAGCACCATCTCTCCTAATTGCCACATGTGGAACGACAGTCCCAGCTAATTAGAAGGTCATTAGGGAGGAAGAGGCTGAAGCAATCAGGATTTCTACATAGTTCAAGCCCCAAGTTCAGGTCCTCACTGCGGCACCCCTGCGCATGCCCCTCTCTGGAGCGCTCATCAGAAAACAGGGGCATCTAGTGGCTGCGTCAGAAATTTCAATAAACATCACCATTCCCTTGAAAAGATGTGAGAATTTGCGTTTTTCCCTTTCTCAGCTCTAAAAATAAAAATATTTTATTCCATAACGTTACCCGAAGGAGGAGGGAGAGGGACAAATCCTCGCTAGATTTCACGGTCTCAGAGCAGCATTTCCGACCCGGCTGTGACGTTCTGCAGTGGTGTAACCAGGTTAAGTGATGCTCCTGCTGATTTCTGTGATTGCTGCTCTTGAGAGCCAGACCTGCTGCCCTCAGACCCAAATCCCATGCTGATTCATTGCAGGGGAAACGTTGCATCTCTCTGTGCTGACCAAGGCAGCATCTGCAGGCAGAAACCATTTGCACAGGTTTCCAAGGCTGTCTGCTCCCAGCCTTTGCCCCTTGTGCAGTGACTGTGCACTGCAAGCACCGCCACTGTGTGCAATATCTGCGCCGGCCCGGACTATCCAGCCGCTGGTGCTAATGAAGTATTGCACTTGCTGATGATCAGACCCCTGCAGCAAGGAGCTGTAGCCTGGATGCAGCCAGGCCACCGGAGCTGCACACCACACAGCAGCAAGTTAGTGACAGGGAGGGAAAGCAAGGACTAATGTGTGTTTTGCTCCCGTGGTTCCCCCTGCCCAGCTTTACCCACTCGGCTGGGGGCCCTATGACACCAGAGCAGAGCAAGGCACTGCAGCAGCTCCCTCTTCCCTACTCTGAGGAGGGGCCCATGCTTTCCTTCTGGACAGGCACCTTCCAGACCCCTAAGGGGTTTTTTGCCTGCAGGGAATAAAAGGGAGAAGATCGGAAATGCAGGCGAGGAAATATTGTTTACTTTAATAGTAGGGAAACGTTGCAACTCCAGGTATAGTTCCCCTACACAAGGCTCAGAGCTAACACATGCCTGAAAAGCAGTCCTTGCACAGAGCATTTTTGGACCTAGTCACATCCTAGGGCTTGCACATGTGACTATCTGGTAACTAATTGCCCTCTGGCCTTGACAGCTTTCAGTCCCTATTGCTCTGTTAGGTTCCCATCAGCATCACGGGCTTAGTGTAATCTTAACGGTTGGACTCGATGATCTGAAAGGTCTTTTCCAACCTAAATGATTCTGTGATCCTATTCTATGAATTTGCCTGCTTCCTGATGTATGGACAGAGCTGGCATATTGCAAAGGGACTATCACATAGGCAAGTCCCATGTTTTCCTATTTAATGGTTAAACAGAGGACAGCCCAGTCTCCTGGGCTGTCAGGCATGTAACAGATGCAAAACTCATTCTTTTATTAAGCAAAAGGAATAAGGGAGAAAGTACAAAGCACAGACCTAAGTGCTGAATGCTAATAGGACTGTTGCTGTTATGCAATTCTCTACAGAAAATCAAAGACAAACGATAATACTAGAAAGGCACATTATTATTTTATAGGCTTAGCCCTGAGGTGAGAAGAGGAGAGAGAAAAACATGCGCAGCTGTTTTTCCCTTCTCTGGCCACTTCGATGTGCCTACAGGATACATAATTTTGCAAGGTCTGTACATGCTCCTTGAGTCATGACTCGAGTTGCAGGTAAACTCCAAAGCCTGCATTCACCAGACAGGCTGTTTTACTCATAGATGTGCGTAGTATGTATAAATACTATTTATCCTGGTACATTTAGGAGGCTGGTACTCAGCTAAGAAAGGAGAGGTCTGCATGGTGGTTACTGCTGTGACTGCCATTCAGGTGAACACAGCCAAGCTCAGCTCAGGTGAATGCACCCATACCCATCTGGTAGTGGGTCTGTGCAGGAGGGAGCACGGTCATGAGCTGCCCAGAAAGGAGGGGAAGCAAGTCAGCCATGAGCCAATGCTCAGCCGTGGGTGATTGCAGCAGAGGGTTGGAGTTAGCTCAGATGTGTCATGAGGAGTTGGGAGATCCCCGCCTATTCCTGATCTGCGAGAAATAGATGTACAGAGTTGACACGTATTTGAAAACTTCCATTATCTGCTATCTTGCAGGTGTTTTTTATGCACATACCCACATGCAAACAGCAAAAACGCACACAAATACAATGTGCCAGGTTAGGTAACTTTGATAACAATTTTGATAGCAAAGCTTTGAGCTAAATGGCTTTTAAATGGAAGGAGTTCAACCTTGAGATCAGTTATAGCACAGTTATATGTGAACAAGGACATTTTTATTTGCATCCCTGTTACAATGGGGAAAATAACTACTGCAGGTCTGTGCAGTCTGCCAGGGATGGCCTCCCCTTGGTGCATGTCTGAGGCTGCCATGTGGACACAGAACACTCCGCAGAGAAGCAGCTCTCCAGCCTGCTCTTCCTTTCCTAGCGGCCCCAGCCAGCTGCGCAGATCCAGTCATCTTTTCATACCTTTAATCCAAAAAAATGAGAAAACAATGCATGAATTTGAAGGAGAAGCTGGCTTGTTCTGGTCACTCCTTGTAATAGAAAGAGCTGGAGAAAGTCAGTGCAAGCCCAGCAAGGGTCCATCTCACTGGAATTGATGGCGTGGGCAGTGCTCCCTTTCCAGGCAGCAGTGACAACTGCCACAGTAACACCAGGGACTTGCCGCTGAGCATGCAGGTGCATCTTGGGTGGAGAAAGCACTTGGCAATTGAGTTAGTCTCCCTGGGTTGTTCTGAGCTCACATTCATCTCTGCAGTTGTTGACCTGACATAATGCTTGGTTTCCTTATGAGGGGAACAAGTTAAGCAGCATTTTGATGGCAAATGGTAGGAATCAGTCACCATAGGCTGGGACTGCTTCTTGCTCCCTCTTTTTCCTGTGCACTAGTGAGCATGTTCTGGCCCTATTCAATATATAAGCAATTCTGCAATGCCTCAACACTGACAAGGAATTTTAATATTAATATTTCAGGAAAGGCTGTATTTACTGTAGTGAGTTTAAAACCCCCTCAAACCCACTAAGAGACTGCCCTGGCAAACAGCTCTACCTCTCCAAGGCCAGGCTGCTGACAGAGGCAGGTGATGGGCAATGCCCTGTGCTGTCGTGTCCAGCCATGTCACGCTGCCGTGTGGCCAGAATAGCTGCTCTCTCCAGACAGCTCTCAAGCTCGGTCAAGAGCTTGACGCTAGGGGAACGGCAGTGAGCCACCACAGATCACTCACAATAATTAACTTTGGGACCATGCTTTTCTCTTGGCAATCATCCACCAACACACTCAGTCACCATGGCTCAGGTGACAATTCTGCCATGTGTTAAGCTGCAGGAACCCACTTGTGTGTCTGAGCTGCAGCGATATGCTAATATTTTAAACATTTTGATCTATTACTTATCCTCCAGCTAAACATAAAGGTCCTTTTTACCTACTTTTCATTTCTTTTCCATGCTGCTGAGAGCAGTCGGCATCTGCTGCGGTGATGAACGACCTTGCATGAGCCCATGTAAGAGCCAATGGTTCTTGGCAATCCAATCTACCGGCACCTGCTCTGCTTTCTGCAGCAGGAGCTGCGGGTGCTCTGTGCTGGTTCCTCGTTGATCATTGCGGATACTGGAAAAAAACACCTCTTCCCACTGGATTTGGTCAGGAGGTGCCATGTACTTCATCAGGTGTGAGACCGAGCCCAGAGCAGGGAAGCTTGTACTCTGCTATGAGTCTCCTCCATTTGTTTCACATTTCCAGCTCCTTGATAACACACCCAAGGCTATGATCTATCAAGGTCATTGCCCACTTTCCTCCTGGGAAGCTGATTCTGATCTGTCAGTGTGACAGGAGAGGCAATGGCTGCGTGATGACCTGTATGAAACAGTAGTCTGAGGAGACTAAAGATCTTGTCACTTTTAGAAAAAAGATGCATCTTATTCCCATGTAACAGAGATGCAAAGAGGGGGGTTAATGGGAAGCTCACAAATCTGTGTGTCCCAGCAGCCGCTTTCAGAGCTGGTTGTTTGATTTCTAAACTCTAATGAAATTGTGAGAGAGGAAAGGCTTCTGGCTTTCAGCAAGGAAAGGATTTTTACAGCCACAAATATCAACGCACACTTAGCTCTGTTGGTTATGGAGAGGAAGCAAGGTCCTGGGGTTCAGACGTGTGCCTGGGATGCTGGAGCTTTGCAAATTTTTAATGCTTGAAGTGATTTTCCTAATCACCCCATCTAACTTCCCACGTGGCAGAGACCAAAGGAGCTCCGTCAGTCCCTCTTTAGCAAGGCTGTAGCTTTGGTTACATCGACTGCTTATTTTCCAGAAAGTTATCTTTCCTGAAGTGATTGGAATGTAAAGCTGTGTTTGGTCCCTAGCACTGGCACAGGCTGCAGGCAGCTCATTGATGCCTTCCAGCCAGGTTTGAACTGTGGGATTCAGGAGTGCTGAGGATAGCGCAACGTGATACAACGTCGGTGCCTCAGTTTCCCCTATGTTAAGTGGGGATGTCGGCCCACTGTTTCCACAGCTGTTCCCTCCCCAGTGCACTCAGACTCTGGACATTTCCATGCATGGGTCTGCTCTGGCACCTTCACATGTGTGGAGGCCCTTCGTTCCTCCCGTGGTGCTGCTGCTGCTTCTCCTCTGGTGCTGAACAACAAGGTCTTGCCAGGGCTGCACCACCATGGATCTCAAGCCACCATGCTGTTGAGCTGCACTCAACTGCGGATGAAGACAATGCCTTGCTGAGGAGATAGGGATGGACCTCATGACTCAGAGCCTTCAAACAGTCTCCTTTCTAAAAGCCCCATCCCATCCCCTTTCTCACATGGTAAATGCGCCTTGGAGGTGGCTTGGTGGTCTGCTCCCCTATATCCTGTACAATGACTATTAAAGCTTTGCTTGCAACAACGAATCATTGCCCGGTTATGAGAAGGTCCAAAACTATTTGCGCGGGTTGCATAACTGAAACGGGGCCCATGGGCTAAGGGAAGAAGGTAGGCAAGAGTGGGTAAGAGCCCTTTACACCACCGTCCTTCAGATCTAGCTACACCAGCAGAATGGTTCACAACATTTGCCGAGAAACCTTCTCCAGCGTTAAACAGTGTTGTGCGAGAGCACTGTGTAAGTTATTGCAGGTTTCTGCTCAGACAGGACTTTGATTAAGATTTTGCTCATATTATTACAAACTCCCATCCTTCACATCCTTCCAGTTCCTTTCCCTGGCTGCAGAGAGTTCAGTCAGGGCAGCCTTTGCTGCATTTAATCAGCCTAGCCATATTAACTACAAATTCCTGCAACGATTTAAACACTTAGGTCTCATATACGTGCCCATAACTAATGATTACTAATTTTTTTACTTGGAAATTTATCAAGAGGATTGAATAATTTTTCAGCTCCCCACTCCGGTTGGCATTGGAATGAATTATATTCATTTCCAAAGTTTTGATAGTGATCTGAAACATCCCCATCACTGTTGTATGGGGATGTCTTACAAATAATTAACAAAATTTACTGTAAATGTCAGTGTGGGGTACAACAGTATGATGACTTCTTTTTAATGAGGAAAAACGGAACCCTGGTATTTTCAGTCCTGGGCCAGCAATCCAGCTTGCTCTCTTCACTGTGCTTTCTGCACAGACTTCACCACAGTCATGGAGCTGAGGGGCTGCAGTGTTAATTTTTGGATTACTGTCCCATTTACACATCGGTGGCATCTTTTTCACCACCCACTGGGCACATATTTCAAAAAATAAATGTTTCAATGGAGATGCAAGAGGTATGCTTTCCCCAAACGTGACAGTGTTCATGTGGGGCATTAAATCATTTGACTTCAAAAAAGCACACACCGTTACATTAAGGGAGAGCAGAGGGGTGGGGATCAAAATGGACTAAACTTGTGAAGTCATTAGTCATGTAAAGTGTCTCAATTTCAGAAGGTCCCTCTTGAAATACCTCCAGGGCCTCAGAGAGGACAAGTGCTTAGACCCCTCTGACAGACGTGCTGCCTTAGCATTTTTCAGGTTGGCTGACTGGCTATGGAAAGTGCAGCCCTGCCCAAGACTTGCTTGTAACAGGGACCAGCATTACCAATAGCTGAATCAAAGTTTGGCCAATGGCTCCTAGCATAACTAAGGATTAATTTTGCCAAGGTACTTATATACCAATAGCAGCAGGAAAAAAAAAAAGGAGAATTCAGAGCATAGTAGGGGCTGGGTCTGTCTTCAAGCCCTAGCATAGTTTTGCCTAGAGCTCATTTTGTAGCAGAGTGATATAGGACTGTGTACAGAGCTTCTCTGGGGGAAAATAAAACCAGACTTATTACACTACTGATAAAAATGACTGTTTCTGTGTACACAGATCTTAGAAACATTTCTAGTACAAAATTAGCTCTGCTTTTATGTCATCACTTACAACACTCAACTCTGACAGCTAGCAAACAGCTGACCTGTATCTGCGCAGCCTGCTTCTGTAATTATATTTAAGAGACTTAAATGGTGGCTTTAGAGGCAGATTTTTTGAGAATATTTTAAGAATCATACTGGCTAATCCAGACATCCATCGCTATAATCCCATAAAGAGTGTGGCCTATCATGCCAGAAAGAGTCCCTAATTTCCATACCAGCCCTGCAGCAATAGGGAAGGTACTAAATATTCCTCTCTTTCTCTTCACTCATTTCCCTCTGACAATGTTTTTAAAATATAGTCCTGCAAATATGTCGAACTCTGAGTTTTGTCAGGACAGCTGTTAATCATATGGCAATGATGCCTTTTCTGATGGATGTTTCTGTTATCACAATAGAAGTTTTGTCTCTTGAAATTAAGAAACAGTAATTAAAGTATTTAGTGCCATGGGCTGATAGAATTGTTTTGACACTGGATCTTAAAAAAACTGAAGTACTCCATCTTCCTTCCCAGCACTGTCTTATACAGCAACTTCAGAAAAATAATTGAGAATTGTAAGCAATCTGGGGCTATGGTTTTGTTGCATTTGAAGTGACTTTTAAGGGTGAAGAAACATCTGGCACCTTTTAAAAAGTAATGTTTGTGAAGAAAATAAAGAAGAAAGAGAATATTGACAAGATATGGTAAACAACCAGCCATCATAAAGGCAGAAAATGTACCATGGAAGATTTTTGTTTCTTGATATCATGGAACACTCAGTATCCCTAGGAAAAGCTGTATGAAGTGGACTAACAGGGTAACTGTAAAGGGGCAGGTTGGAGATAATCCTTCAGTCTCTGGTCTGTTGTTGTATGATTCCCTTCATGATCATGACAAATGACATAACTCTGCCCTACTTTTTCTGTTGTAAAGGAGACCAGTATTGCAATGCTGCAGGGCTTAACTCTTTCCTATGTGTATAGTCCTGTACAAATAGGTGTGCATGTATGTAGGCACAGTATTTGGGGGCAGCTCAGAAGTGGATGAACCAGAATAAAAAGTCGGCTAGGGGGCCAGGGTTGCTTGATGTATGTGATGCAGGCTATGATAGCAAGTGTAGGCTTCTGAAGAATAAGGATACTCCTCCTCTTTGGATACATTTTGGTTCTCCCTCTCCAAAATTAGCAGGAATGGAGCTGCTAAACTGTAGCAGACTTTCCTGGAGGCACTACTGAATGAAACCTCCTGGACAGCAGGGAGATCCTTATGTATCTGGGTCTTTGTTGCTTTTTCATGCTGTTTGGCAAAAGGAAGCTGGGCATGGGACAGGCTGGGCTATCACCTCCCATGGGGAAGGAAATAACTGCAGGGCAGAGGAAGCAACGAGCAGCAGAGCAGTGCAGGAACACCCATTGCCCAGTATGTCCAAGGTGTCAACTTCAAGGTGCAAGACACTAAGCTGTCTTAATTTGCCCTGGAGAAACATTTAGGAAGTGGAACTTAAGTGTCCCATTCCTTCAAAAAGATGGGCTGTTTAAGAACAGTCTTGATGAAGGAGATCTTGATCGAGAAAATCATCTTCTTTCGGGATACTACATATTGGCTCATTTTAAGTGTACATCTAAGTGCTTTTCTCAAAGCTGGTGCTGCCAGATCAGAAACAGCAAGAGAGAAAAGAGGAAATAGTTTTTTGAGCATGCAGCAGAATCAAAGAAATAATCAGCATGGCCCTGTGCTAGAGAGAGCGTTGGAGATAGGGGTTAGAAAAATGATAGCCGTGAAAGTACCAGGCTCTGGGTCTTCTGAGCCTGAGAGGAGGTGACAGAGATGTATAAAGATGCAGCTGGGGTGTTAGATACGTGGCACATGGAAGACATGTCATTTCAGGAGAAGCTGTCAGGCTGAAAGCTTTGGATGGGGCATTTTTTTTTAGTTCAGAGCTTGTGGATAGAATTATGACAATTTTCATAAAAGTCCCTTGTACAATTTAATGGGGCTTGGTGGGAGGGTTTGGGAGAGCTCAGTATGTCAGAGCAGCAGAGGAGAGTTGGAGCACAAGCTGCCACTTGTGGGGCACATGAAAGCCGGAGCTGCCCAGCAGGAGGGCTGCGCCCAGAGCAGGGGTGCTCAGCTAGCATTGGAATGAATTATATTTTCAGGCAGTCCCCTGGCCCCAGTGGTCAGTTTCTGAAGTAACACATGGGCTTTCCAATGAAAGATGTCTAATTCTCAGTATTTCTGAGCACCCACCTTCAGAGCCAGAGATCCCACTAAATGTTGGCAGGTCCGGAAACCTCCCCAGCTCCTTAAGAAGCATGAGAGCACTTCTGCAAACCTCCCCACCACTGGGATTTTAGGAGCCCATGGGGCTGGCTGCTGAACTCAGTCCTATCAGAAGTCAACATGAGCCATTGTCACCTACCAAAAGTGGGTCTCATTTTTCCTTGGGTTTCCTCTCACTGCCCCAGGTTTTGACAACCAGAAGAGGTGAGTAGAGAAGGTCTCAGCAGGCTTCCTCTCTGCCACGCTGCCAGATGGTGCTCAGCACTTCTCAGGAATAGCTCTGTTATCAAGAGAAGGTGGTAACTGAGTCTAAACTGTGCTTTCCCCTGGGGGGAAAGAGCCAGGCTTGAGATGTTAAGAGAGTTGATGCCCTCATAAGATTCCTCTTGCCTAGTATCAAGTAAACCAAATATATCTTCTAATTTGTTGAGGGGTGGAAGATTGTTTGTTTGTTCATTTGTCTTCATTGGGCTGCAAGTTTTCTGGTAGCAGTGGAAAGGAGGAGTCGGAAAAAAAGGAGTTTGGTCAAGTTTGGGGTGAAAGATTACAATACAAGCTCCTACTATCCTAAGTCAGTCAGAGCCATAAGTGGACTAAACCATGCAAGTGAACGCTATTTTTTTAATATCACCATAATTGAAGCAGTGGGCAGTTGTGCACACTGGAATTCATTTGGAACACTTCTACATAACTACCTCAACACAAAATTAAGGCCTAACTCTGGGCCCCCAAGAGAGAAAATTCTGGCTTGTACTCTGCCTACATACACTCAAATTAATGCATAATGCAGCAAGTTTCTTCCTCTCCCTGCCTATCCCTTTCTCTTTCTCACACACACACACATGCACGCACGCAGCTGAACTCCCACACAAGTTCTGCGGGGAAATTACAGCCTGCTCATGTCACTCCCTTCTTTGTCACTGAAATAGTGCTATAGGTCTGGAAAGTGCTCTCTCTGTGCAGTACGAAACTTTTTCCAGCTCAGGAAGATCTTACTTTAGTAATACATAAATTAGAGTTTTCTATGTAAATCAACAATTTTTTTTTTCTTCCAAAAACTGGATTGCAGCGACACTAGTCATAAATTGTAGCTTTCATGTTGGCAAATCTTTGGGAACTAGGCATGAAGAACCAAATTTTCTGTTGTCAGGTCACATTAACTCCAGGATTTCTCACAGGCAAATTGTGTCTTGAATGCTCTGCATGATTCACAAAAAAAGGCCTTTCTCCATGTAAAGCATCAGCTCCCATTAAGCAGAGGAAATAAACGGATGCATGCAAAAGATGTGAGCACGTGGCTTATGAATAATCAGAACAACTTTAGAAAAAATGACCTCAGAACATGGCAAACAGCAATAACACACTCAGATGAATATCTCTGATCCTCCAAGACCAATGCAAGTGGCCTCCTCTCAGTATTGAAAAGGGGGCACAGCTCATGGCTTGTTTTCAGTGGTGGTGAGAGGAATGTTTTCCACTGTGAATCTGCAAGGAATCCCAGTAGTGGAGGTGAGCAAGGGGCAAGAACGAGCATTCGCCTCAATGGTCAGTAGGAGCCAGGGCAAGTGACTGCCAAGGGACAGTGGTGGAATAGGTTGGAGGTAGGTAGCAGTGTAGGAAGTATGCAGAGATGGGCTTGAAGAAAATCATATCATTGTAAATCAGGGATGGCTAACTTTAAAGAGACTGAGGGCTATGACCATAATATCTCCAGCAGCATAAAACAATGGCTTTAAAAAATGCTTTGTTCAGTATTTCATGAGGAACCTTACCGTAAATACTCCTACTCCACTCCCTTTCTCTTTGCATTGTGGCAGGGATGAGGAAAGTTACAGCCCAATGCATCCTTTGACCTGAATACAATACATTCCTGCAGGACTTTAAGTTTTCTAATTGCCTGCAGCCTCAGCCATAAGCCTGCAAAAAATCACCATGTCCTACTACCAGCAGAGCTCCAGTACTTGCTGCCATCATACTGCAAAATGGAAGACTTTGCCTTCTCTCCTGTCCACGCCAGGTGTCATCTACAATCCTGCTAGACGCGTGTAGTATGGAAAATTACACTGCCACAGATGATAGGAAAGTAGTCATGATTCAGGCCCAAATTAGGAGGTCTTGCCACTTTGACAGGGTTAATGGAAACCCTAAGAAACATCCGGGGGGGGGGGGTTGACCTTCAGAAGGTGTACACCCCCCAACGGTTTCTTGATCTCCAAGTTTATTGTGGCTTCTCTCTATCAAATGGATTCTGAATGTTAATGATTCTTTACTTATTTCAGCCCCCAGACAGGTATTTCTATCCTCAGCTCTGTGCCCACTGAACATCTGATTGGGTGTCTTCTGGTTATTCAGCCAGGCTTGAGAAATTGGAGAGAGACATCACATTCCCAGGTAAACCATATCAGCGGTGACCTGTAAATCTCAGATAGTCTATTCCTCCAACAACACAGGGGAAACTCATGAAGCACATGATGTTGGACATAGAAAATACCTGACTTCACCATTTTTCTTCACATGAAAATGCAGCATGATTCTCCCAACTTTTCCTCCAGGATATTTGAGAAGGTACCACAAGAACTTCACCAGAAAGCAAAACTATAACCACAAAGAGATCTCAGCAATGCTGTCAGGTCCCCATGGAAAGTATTTCCTTGGCCTTGTAGATCGGAAAATGACAGCATTCAAACATTTGTGTGTGGATGAAAAATGAGAATCAGTTAGTACAGTTCAGAGTCACTGCAGCCAAATTAAGTAGAAAATGAAATATTTTCAGAAGCGTCCTATGGTAAGTGAATTTGAATTAGCTGCAAACATGGATGATTTTCTTCCAATCACCAGACCACACAGAATAGCTGCCTGGATTTAATTGCCCCTTATATCACATGTGTCTTTCCTTTATTTCCTGGCATAGATAGATGTGTGATTAAACTATCACTTTTGATATCCCAAAAAGCTGAGGAAAGGAGATTACACCATAAATCATACAAATCCTCCTTTCCACTTGTTTGCGAGTTTTAGACAGCTTTAAATTTTTTCTCTTGTGATTACAGCAAATTGTAATAGAGATAAAACATAAAGTGTTATAGGTATGTTTTAGAGTCCTGGATTTATGAGATCAGTTTATAGGGATAATTTTGCAACAAATGCAAAGTCATTTAGAATTTTTTACTTGCTATGAAGCTGTTAGATTAAAATACCACTTAAATTTGTTACTTATTTGTGCTAGCAGAAGTGAAACGATGGCATCCCACTGAGCTGGTCACTATCATTTTTCATTTTAGTTTTTGGGGGCAGGATTTCCCCAAATTCAACCTCCATTGGTATATCTGCCGCAGCTACCCTCAGAATTATATCCTGCATGTCGAAGTCCAAGACCACCAGCGGTGCTGGGAGCCCTTGGCTGTCGATGGTTGTTGAATTACAGCTCTGGAGATCTGGGGTCACCCTTCATGGCAGAGACCTGTGTACACAGTGGTGGTACCCGCAGCTCCACGACACCTCTCCTTCTGCATGTGTGCCCCACATCCACTGGTTGCACTGGGGCCACAATTTCGGCAAATGATCCTGTCACGTGGAGAGAGGCTTTGCCGTCTGATCCTCTGCGGCTCACGGGGAGTTCATAGAGGATGACCCTGAACATCTGTGCTCTCGGGCCCTGGTCCAAAAGGAAAAACTCGCTCTGAGTTGGGTAGGATTTGAATCGAGTCCTGGACTGGCTTAGGACGGATCAGCAAACAGACACAAGGTAAATACAAACCAGGTGAATGGGACCTGACATGTACATGAGTCACTTCATCTGCTGCTGAATTAGAGGCACAGAAAGAAACTCCTTTAGCTCTGCTGTGCCTGATTAACTTTACAGGGTGAAATCGTACACCCTTCTTGACTTCCAGGACTAGTGCATAGTAGTGGTCAGATGTGTTTGCTCCCAGGTTTTTCACAGTCTGCACCCAAACTGCGAGGCAGGTGGGTCTCCAGGCAGGGCCCTGGTGGGAGCAGGCACAGATGCAGTCAGGGCATCCTCACCAGCCAGGAGAAGTTCTCAGTCAGCCAGTCTGGACATAATCATGGACTAGACATCTTGTGTCTCATGTACAGCCTAATTGTGGCACCATGAATGAGGAGGAGAAATACACCATCAGATTGCTGTTAACCCAAGAGGAGGAAATACTTTCTATAATACTATGTGTCAACTGACAGAAGCTGGTAATAAGCTATTAGGTGCTGCTACCAGCTTCCTTCTCCACTCCCCAGCAGGTACTGGGGACTCCGTATGCATCTGTATGCATTCCATATCCACACACTTCTTTGCTAATCATTTCAGTAAACCTAGGAGTACAGGGTGTTTCTGAGGAGAGGCACTGCTCTGAACTGATGACCAGGTATCAGGAGATCTGATGAACATGGTACAGGGACCAGGAGAGATACGTATGTACATATGCTCATCCCTGCAGTGATGCAGGGCATGGCCTTAACACTGGAGAGGGTAACTGGCATTTCAGCAGCTTGTAGAAAGGTATGCTAGGTTAACAGTTGGACTCAATGATCTTAAAAGTCTTTTCCAACCTAAATGACTCTATGATTCTATGATTTTGTGAGAGCACATTCCCAATGAACCGTTCAAACTGGATGAATAATTCAGAATAACATTTATACAACTCACTTCTTTGCTTTTTTTAACTGTGTGTAAATGTCAAGTATTTTTTGAGGTGGACTGTAGTCTCAAACCCATTTATACAGTCACTTCTTTTTTAACCCCTTTTAACCTTGAAATCAAGGGACTACTCAGAGCTGTATGAAAGGCCTGCTGGCTCAGAACCCTTAGTCCCAAAATAATGACACAGTCCATCAGTCACTAGTGCTCTGTTTGCAATGGTTATTCAGGCTTTGTTCAATTAGATTCACAGGATAAGTAATCTCAGGAGGCTGTGAGTTGGTAGCTTGGTTCAGAGACATTAGTAGACAGTAGTAACTGTAATAATTGTAATAACTGTAGTGCAATTGCAGATATCAGTATCCTTCCTCTTACGTTTTGTTACTTTTGCATCTTGCCCTTGGCCAGACCAGGTGGTCTCTGGACAACTCCAGGCCTTGGTGGAGTTGCAGAACAAGCACTCAGGCAATGTGTGAAGGCGTCCCAATAGAGGGGTGCACACCCACCCGCTCAGAGCTGAAAAACACCCAGGATGAGGATATGGGGATCTCAAATGTGGCACTTGACTCTCAGCAACAGGACTGGACTGCCCTGGAATGGGACTCCATGGGGCAGAGAATCTATCTACCTATGTACACCAATTTGTACTGTGGAGCCACTTTGATTTGCAGTGAGTACTGAGTGAGAGCTGTGGGTAGTTGCACTGGAGTTACTCTCTAATTATACAACAGTTACACTTTCTGATACTTGTAGTTACCATTAAATCTATAATCAGCACATTCCCCACGTTTGAGAATCTCTCCCATGTTAATACAATATAATTAAAACAGCCCCTGTTTCAACAGTATCTGCATTAAAAAGGAACACCAAAGAGACCATACTAGGTGAAAAGAGGTTAATAATAGGTCATGTGGTTAATCTTCCAGTTACAAGGACAAACACTAATTACAGGACTGGGAAGGGAAAGGGCAGCCTGATTGCAATGTGATTATGGTGACCTTGTTATAAGGAGTGATCCAAGTCATGATGAGGGCCTCAATAAATAAAGATAATACATCCCTTAGCACCTCCCAGCGAACATCAGATGAATGCTGAGAACAGCGTTAGCCTGCTCTGCACACCAGGCTGCGAGGACGGAGGCTGAGCCGTGTTATTCTCCAGCCCTGCCTCAGCACAGCAGGATTGCTGGCTTCTCGTTTTGCTCACTGAGAAAAACATAAGCACCGGCTACTGATAACAAATATATCATGTTGACTTCTAAAGGGCTCCGCAGTACAGTGTGTTACAAATTACAGCAAACTTCAACATGTTTGATCATCGGATATGTGGCAGAGCACCGTGATCACCACGTTGCCAACGGCATGGGGGGAATTCCCAGGGAGCTGCAAAAATACTGGTTACCATCTAGACTGAAAAATGGTGAATACTCGAGTTTTTTCTGCTCTTTTTTTAATCCTGAGTATAAACTCTGCCACCCAGGAAAACTTATCCTACAGATTATAACAGTTTCATTATCTCAGCAGAGAACTTGCTGTTTGTGCTACAAACTGGTCCGTGGAGAAATTACCAGGCTCCCAAATTTAATTAGGGCAGGACTCAGACAGGGAACACAGTGAGGTTAACACAGATGTCTGAATGTCCCATCATTCTCACATCCTGTAATAAACAGGCATTTGGGGAACAGTATAAGTCAGTACTGGAAGCAAACAGTCCTGTATTATAGACGTGAGGCTGCTGCCTGCTAAACACTCATAAAACCGCTTGGGTCATTGGTATGGAAAGCCTTTTGTTACTCACGATGATTTCGTATGTTAATTGAGGACAGGGTTAATATGAAAAGCAGTGTCTCCAGACACATCAGGGCTATATAGAGCTCCTTGGTCTGACAGCTTGTTGGCTACATGTGGGCAGGGTGAGAGCAATGACCGGAGCTGTTCAAATTCTCTTCATTTCTGGTTTTAAAAAGTGTACAAAAACGTTATCTACTTTGGATATATATTTTTTTAAACTACATTTGCTTTTACCTAAATCTATATGTTGTTAAACAGAAATGTGATGGTAACTGCCACACGCACAAGGAAACCATTCCTCTGGGTTTAGTTACACCTGTAAATAAACTTCTGGCTTATCCGCATAAAGCCCTGCTCTTGGGTGTCCAGAAGGTAACAGGGCATTTCTTCAGCTGCCTGCAATGTTGGTTTGAGAACTTGCTGTGCTGGGGGGTTTGGAAGACTTCAGGCCACCGGCTAAGATTTCCAGAAATGGGAAGAGTGTGGGAAGAGCACTGGAACCCTGAAGGTGCGAAGGAAATCTGTGCCAGCTGTTTCTGTGTAGGTGTGTGTGCGCAAAAATGCAGAAAGCAATTAAACTTTGACATTTTTCTCTGAGATTCCACTCATGAGGATTTCCTATTTAATATCAAAATAAACTCCAATTAATTTGTTCCATTCTATCCCCCCTACATGTTGTATTGCAGGTGCTGAGAGAAAGCAATTTCACAGTGATCACACATAACCAAAATACATTTACAGGGCTATTCCGCTAGCTCCCATGCTACCTTCTGCAGTGCCAATTACCCACCTTTGAAATGTCCACCTGGATGTTAAAGAAAGCCAAACCAAATATATAAGGATAGTAATTTTCTATTTGTGCCATTTCTTTCTACCGTTAATTATGTCAGGTTAGAATATCCCAGGAGCAGAAATGAGTTTTCAGGAGAAAGGATCAGAGACCTGGTCATTTTCCATGCATGAATTTTCAGTCCCCCCATGCTGAAAGGTGAACTGCTTTGGGAGGAGGTAGTGGGGTTTGTCCCTAAACCTCCAAATATTCTCAAGATCCGGAACAAGGCCATGGTACAGCAACTGAGGAGTGGATAAGACCCCAAAGGCCCTGTCTCTTTCAGGCATGTGCAGTCCCACTCATAAATGGCCCAAACTCTGGGTTTGCTGACCTCTGCAGCAGAGTAACTCCTGCAAGCACCTGGGGAGAGGAGGAGGGAGGGGAAGGGCCCAGTGAATTCCCAGGAGCCAGGTTGCTGCAGAAGACTGCTGTCACCTTGGGTGAATTTCACTCTTTCTTCAATGATAGAGAGACACATTTTACAAGTTTTGACAAAGGTCATTTTGCAAAGATGGCTAAATTGAACCACAGAGCTGTAAGGAGGGCTCAAATACACCATTCTGGACCTTACCAGCTTTGAATTACCTCAGATTTGAGGACTTATGTGATTGTATCTAATAAAACTTAACAGTTTATTTCTTGCCATAAATCAAGGATTTTGTCAGGGTTGCTAAGGGATGTTATTCATTGTCTTTTTATTTGAAGGCTGAATAGTAAATAGTTCTCCCTGGAAGCAACTTAATCTGTGATTTTTCTTTGTAGAGGATGGCATTCTCAACTCAGCTCTTGCTGCTGCTCAGTCCTTCTGTTGCTCCCCTAAGTTTAAGCATGACAAAAGGAAAGACAAGGGCTATGATTTTCCATTAGAGTAAAGTATTGTAAAAAAGCCCCACATTTAAAACATGTTTTACGAAAAAGAAAAACAAGATGATTATTCAGTGTAGCAAGGGATACAGTTGATCACCACACCATGTGAGCATGCCTGCTATTTTTAGTTATAACATCCCTAATGAAACCCTCAGATAGCACCACTGGGTATACCCAAGGATCTGGTGTATTAAAACAATCATAAGCCTCATCAAGGCTATGAAAGCAATGATGAGTCTAGAGAAGCAAGCTGTGATGTGCTACCCAAACAGCCGCAAAATGAGAAAGATGATTTAGAACAGTTCTTTGGCAAGCAGAAATATTTATTCTTTGTCCTCTAGAGAGTAAATACTGTGATATTCAATCCTCTAGCTGCTCACTCAAAGGATTTAGAAGTCTGGCCTTGGTCACCTTGCAAGTGGATGTTGTGCCATGATAAAATACTGGAGAATAGAGGAACATTGTAGAACATTTGAATACTTGCTAATATTTTTGTTAGATGCCTGAAGCACAAGCAGTTCAGAATAGTTGCTATGACTTCCAGTGAGCCTACTAGCTGTTGTAAATGCATGCCTCTTCACTGTTAGCCTTCTACCTGTGTCTTGGCAACTTGGTGGCAGTTTGAAGCTCACCTCCATCCACTCTGTTGCAGTCCCAAACTATCTGACTCCCTAGAAGGTCTGTGGACTGGTATTAGGATGCCCTGACTACCCACTTCTGCTAGACATGGAAAGGTCTGCATGAACTGTAGAGGGCTCTGGGAGGTGAGATTGGGAGTGAAAGAGAGGAGGCATACAGAAGATGTTGCAGATTAGGGCCGGAAGGGAATCAGTGTATGAGTTTTTGCAAATTGTAACCACCCTGAAAAAGAATAAAAGAGCTAATTGACCCATGTTAAGCTGGAGGGAGAAATGGACTTTGGTCTCCAGAAACATTTTATCTTTCATTTTAAAAGGAGCCAAAAATGTCTTTAAAAATAATTTTAAAAGGCTTTTTCTTTGGAAAGCCCAGAGGTAGGACATTTAACAAGTGCATATCCTTTTCCTAAGCTGGGGGCAGCACACACACATTCAGGCTCAGCTGCCCGTGCAGATGACTCTAGGGTCTCCAGGTTGGCACTGCTTTTCTTGGCTGACCTTGGCTGTGCCACTGATATGGCCTAAGGGTATGCTGGCATTTTCTTTCATTCAGTAGGTGCCCTGAATGAGCAGAGTTGAGCCTGCAGGCCCCCAAAGAAAGGAAGGACACGGGTCACCTCGGATGAGCTGATAGACTGGGTCTTGGTGAAAGTGTCCTGCCATTACTGAGCCTAAAACTGCCAAGAATTTGGGTTGTTCTCTCTGTGGCATCTAGACATTCAACCTCATCAAGATCTGTAATATGTGTGGGAAGGGCTCCTCCTGAGCATGTGAGTTGGTTTTTCTTTCAGATGGGATCCTAGCCACGCTGGTGAGGGGAGTGGAGGGAGAAAGAGAGGGGAAGAGTCCCTCTCTTGTTTGTTGTACACAATAGTGGCATGACTCAATATTTGCATAAAGTGCTTTTCACCGTCTGAGTTTTTATTTATTAGGAGGTATGTTCTTAGGCAGGCTGTGTACCTCAGAGGGACTTGAATGAATTAATCAACACATACTCTGTACCACTGATCAAATGCAGGATAGCAACAGATGGCCACATGCTAGCAATTTCCTGGCAGATGGGTCCTATCCACCATCTTTCACTTATCCAATTTAATGCTGAAAACCACAAGCAAACTAATTGAAAAATAGCATTACACACACACAAACCCTCTTTTTCTTCTTTCATTCCCTTCACACCAATTGAATAATAAGTAGTAACTGATGTATTATCAGAGCCACACTGCTTGCATGGAGTCTAATAAAAGCATAACTTTGATCTGTTTTGACAAATGCAAGTACAACTTTTGAGTATTTAATAATTACATTAGTCAAAGCCACTGATCATGACATGCGGCAGTGTGTTATTTAGAGAAAGGGAAACAGGTATTCACGTCACCAGGGTGGCTTCTAACGCAACCAGAGTGTGAAGGTGTTTTGACCCTCCTTTCTCCCACTTCCTCCATGGGAAAAGCAATCAAAGAAAGCCTGTGCCAAAGGGAGCAGTGTCCTGTGTCCAGGTTCAATTCATTATTCCTTGTTGGAGCAATATTATGTACAGCTAATCATTTGCTCACACAATATTTGGAGAAGTTCTGTGAAATTATTGCCCATAAAAATGTTCTTCACCATGCTGCTTGGACTGATGCAAGTCAACTGACCAGGAGAGCAGCCCTAATCCATTTCAGTGCAAAGTGAAACAGGGTTACTGAAAGCACCTTAGGAGAGGTTTCAGCTCCTCTGCTTTCCTCTATGCTGAAGTGGTCTAGGCATGGTCGCATGGTCACTTTGTGCATTGTAGCTGAAGGCTGGTACCTTCTGAAGCAGTTACAGCTTTTCCTCTGGTGAACATCCACCTAGAGCTTAGGGTTATTGAGTTATTGCAATGGGTCAAGCCCTGGTAGATACTGCAAAGACAGAAATCTCCGACTAAAGAGCTTTTTGTCTAAGTAGGGAACAAGAGACAGTAGCTGGAGACAGACAGACTGACTAGGAGGAAAGAGAGAAAGCAAGAAACAAGGAGACAATATTGGTCAGGATGGCGGCTAATAGTCTCAGCATCTTGGCAGACTGACTGATGTCAAGCTGAGAACTTTGGCAAAAGGCCATCCTAGTTCAGCAATGGAAGGAAGGCAGCAACTGGAAATAAAATAGCACTATATAATAAATGGAGGGGAAAAAAGAAAAGTAGCTAGCAATCAATATAAATGAGAAGTTAATGAGGTACAGAAAAATTATAAATGTATATGAAGGCACCAGAGAAAAATCCATCCCTAAGAATGGTATGAAGCGATTTTAAAGAAGGACTGCCAGGAAGAAGAGAAAAGCAAGAACTGAGATAGGCTAATTTTCAGAAGTAGGTTGGGAGATGGGCAGTAACAGCCCAGAAAAGACATAAGTGTCCCATAAGCAATTTTGTTGTGTTATCAGGAGGAGCTGGAAGATGCACCTGTATCACACATGCTTGACAAATTTCCTTCTGTTCTAGGCCAAGCAGTATCCACTCACCTAATCTATTAAATTATCAAACAAATTATTAAAATATCACAAAACTACCAAGAAATGCTTATATCATGCAAGAAGTGTTAAAGGAGTAAATTAAAGTACAAGTCAGTTATCAAAGCAATCTGGTTTGCTTGTTAACCTGGGTCTACTCTAACAAATTGAGTTTTAACACAGAAAGGTGGAAAATCTAGGAAAACAGAAAGCAGATTAAACTTATATGGAACATGCAGAAACTATATGCTCTAAAGCACTAATTCTGGCAAGGTTGTCAGATTCATAATGAAGAAGGTGCTCAAGTGTAAGAGGAATCACATCCTGTACCCCAAAAGATGCCATGGCTACAAGCTTGCTATTGCAATCTTTAGCTGCAAAACCAGGAGAGTGGTGAGAAGGAGCAGGGAAGACATTTGTCCCCCGTGCAGGACACTGAAATCCAGGACGTGGTGCAAAGCACGGTGCTGGAATGTGTGTGCACTTTTTGGTGTTACAGCTTCTTAGAATTTGAGAAGACTGTAGAAGATATGTATGAACCTGTGGCGTGGCTCCTGGAAATGCCTTTGTCTCCAAGTCCTGAAGAGCTGGATCCATTCACATTACCAGAAAGAAGCATGAGAGGAGTCTTGATTGCAGTATGCAAATACGCTACTGGAGAGAAAACATGGGTCACTAGAGGAGTGGATTAAACAGATGTAATGGAATGCCTTGAGATAATGGGAAGTCAGACAACAGGATTTGGTGGTTGCCCATGGGCTTAATATTTGTGAGTCTGTAACTTCTGTGGGCAGTCAGAAAGGATGGCATTTGGAGGAGGAGGATATGGTAGCTATGCAGATGGCAACCCAAAATTCCTTAGAATGGGAGGAGGTAGTTCCAAAAAAGTTCCAAAAGCACTCAGGTGAAGATGTAACATAGCAGCAAAGGAGACTGATCAATTAGAAAACTGGCAGATAAAACCAAGAAAAACCATGAAGTCTCACCAAAAAAAAAGGCAAAACTTTATAGCAGTGGAAAAGATGGAGCCAAGGGAGGTCGAGAGAGATCCATCACAAAGTGAAGGGCCAAGGAAATCACAATTTGCAGCAGCATTAGGGGCATCAAATCAAGAGAGAAATTTGTAAAGAGCACAGAAAAGGACATTGCAGTTCCCGAGTTGTGATTATAGGGACTCAGCCAAGAGTCTGAACTCTGTAGCTGGAAAGGCAAAGCTGTATGTGGGAGGTGCTCTGGAGAAGAGATGGGGAGAGCGGGAGGGAAGGAAGAAAGATGGAGACAGGGACGTTCAGGAGATGAAAGAATTGCCAGACAGGCCAGTTTATGGTAAATCCTTGCTTTTGCTCCAATGGCCACCAGCAGACAAGTTGCAGATGTAAGCACCAACGCTGGGCACTGCACCCTCCCAGCCCTTGACCTGCTTTTGTGGATTTAGCTCTTCCTAAAAGACCTCTTCTTAATTTACCTCTTCTGTTCAGTGCCAGTGCATGCCAGAATATCTGAGTTCCTGGGAAATTCCAGCGCTAAGTGACAGGACATGTTCCACAGGGAGCTCATAGGTTAATGCAGTAAATTTTGCAACCACCCTTCCTCTCCTGGTGGGGACCCTGAGAGAGAAGGATCAGCATCAGCTGTCCCCATGAGCACTATCTCCTTCCAGCTTTGAAAAAGAAAATTCAGCTGCAAAGTTTCTGAAAGCTTCTTCTGTATTTCTTTGTGAGAGCAGCTTTGGGAAGATATAAATATGTATATACATATATATATAAAATCTTTTTTACATGACAAGAAAGAAAAATGTCATTGAAAATGTTGTGCTTTTGTCATGTATTTAAATTTCTGTTCACAAATTTTAAAAGTTTGCTTTAGTTCTTTTTTTAGAAGGAATGAAAATGGAAACAGTTCATCAAAACTTCCATGTCATTAAAAAGTCTTTTTTTTCAGTTGAAAAAGATTTAAATGGTGTTTTTGACTAGGATCATTACAGAAACAAAACCAATCTGAAAAGGAACAGGAAAAAGAGGCTGCTTTAGCCATTCCACAGCATTCAGTATCAGTCTTGAACACGGCCAAATTCCCAGTTTGGGGTCGTATCTATTTAAGCGGGAGACTTCCTTCCTCCCTTCTACGCCTGCAAAACCTGCAGTGTTCCTCTGCCAGCCGTATCTGTGGGGAGCTGCAAGGAGCATGTTCTCACGGTGAGTGACAACCACTAATCCCTAAGTAATTGAGTAAATGTTCCTGAAGAAATGTGGGTGAAAAGTTCCAGAAGAAATTGGTGGCTCTGAGGCAGGGGAGGTATAAAAGCCGAAGGCATGGAGGCAAGAGGGGATATTCTCCAGATGTGAAGGATGAACACACAACCTGGATGCTCTTACAAAATATCCGTCTCAGTGGCTCGAGGGACACACTGGGTTTTAGTTTAGGGAGCTCCGAACATGCTGCCTTCTCGCAGCACCGCACTGTCCCACCCTGGCAGAGCCTAGTGACACCCCCCTTTCCCATACGCTGCTTTCCCTCACAAGGGGACCCCAAGAGAAAGAGGCAGGTTGTGGTAAGATCGATTGCACTGATGCCAGGATCTGACCCTGTCTAGCTAATCAGCACTCCTTACCCAAAATGCTGAATGAAACAGCAGGCTTGGCACTGAAAATGTCTTCCCCATGCATTACACTGCAGGGGTCAGCCAGTAATTCCTGGAAATGGTTAATTGCTGGCCAGCTCTGATCTCCTTGTAATAGAAATAAATTCACAAACTGGCAATTTCTCAAAAAAGGGCATGTCTCAGCACTCAGAGGCTTCCTGCACTCTTGGATATGTCTCCTGTCTCTCCATCACTCCCTCCTCAGCTCTTAGAAAAATTGTACTTAATGGTAGAGGTAATGGAGGGACTGGAGCACGGAGCCTACAAAGCTACCTTTTTATTTCACTGAAGAAGGAACTCTAGCTGAAGGGCAGAAAGCTATTAAACAGCTTCAGGAGCGGAAAACCTGTAGACACAAGCAGCAAGGCATGAAATCTAAACATTTTCATGGCATCATGGGATTCAGCCTCTAGGACTGATCACAGTCCATCTGAACGTGGATGTTGATGCATGTATGAAAAGAACAGAACACATGACTCGGTTTCAGTTGCCTAGATGTAGGTGTCCAGTGTCACCTGAGATGTTTTGGGACATCCTATCTGACCTCCAGCTGCTATCCCAGAATGGCGTGAATGTCACATTGGTCCCATCTCACGTCCACCAGCATTCCCGGTATGCCTCAGGAGTGCCAGCACATGTGAATTGGTTCTAGACACCTCAGAAGGCTGCCCTAAGGGTGGGGGATGCTCATCTGGGGTGCATGTGCAGGGGAACTCATGGGGCTCTCTCATCTGTGCGTGTGTTAGTGGATTGTAGGCTGCAGCACAGGTACACATGAAGCTGGAGCACCTAAACCTCCATCAGAAGGCGTGTGAAGCAGGGGAACCCACGTTTCCAGGGGGGCTGTGTTTGTGGCCCACATGGCATGGAGGGTGCATACAGCTCAGTGGGGGTGGGGCTGCAAAACTGGAATTCGGGGGATTGGTTATAGACGGGCGTTTAGAAGTCCATAGTGGTATATTAACCTTGTGTAAGTGTCTCCTATTGTGGTTTATTTGTTGTATTGCTAATATTGACCCTGACTGCATAGTTCATTGATTGCTGATTAATTATATGCTTTTAACAAACCAATAAACCACTCTGTTCTCAATTTTGCTTTAAAATACATGAATTGATCAGTTCTTCCTTGCAACCCTTACCTTTACAGTCAGAGAAGCCTGGAGAAGAATTCAACCCACCCCGTAGTAGATGCAGTGCATGTTCGTCTCCCTTGGCTCTACTGATGGCATTGACTCCAGCTGCCCTGACCATAAAAGCAGTTTAGGCAGATAGTTCATGTATTAACACCTACATTTAGGTATCTTAGTCTCAAGTTAAGCCACCTACCTTTAGCTGTCTGAAAATGAGCTACTTTTGTTCTAAACTTGCTGCTGAAACTGTAGACGAGAGATTTTGCTAGTGGGCCATTCATCCGATCCTAAAACAGGCATCTAAGCTCACATGAATTGCCTTATACAAGTGCCTGTTTCTCTCCATGAGGTACAAATAGGATATTTTTTTGACTAGATGCCTTGTCCAGTGGATGGCCATAGGGTGGTGGCACCAGCCAAACATAGGGTGCAGTGAAGATTAATCAAGTGCGCAGAGGGACGTGCGACAGTAATTCACCGCAGCAAGGTGAACTGCAAATTTCCTCTTGTTTACCTGAAAGTCTCTGCTTTGCTCCACATTAATTGCTACTAGCGCTCCAAGCAGGGGGACAAATGAAGGAAACTCATTGGTATTCTGGAAAGAGGTGGGTGACAAGTGAGGGGGTTGGTGATGCCTTTGGCACATTAACAAACTTTCTTTTAAACCCTGTTTGGCAAATTCTGGCCCTCCAATAAGTGCTGATGCCTGTTTCTCATCATGTTGTATGTTAAATTAATAGTTAGCCTCTCCTACACTGTGTAGTAGCCTAGGGTAATACCTTTTAAATGTACTTTCACTACTTTCAGGAGTAGGTTAGAACATAATAGCGTGTTTCTCTTTGGGACAACATGATTAACCTTTCCAGGAACAACAAAGCGTGTATTATAACATTTAATGGTAAAATCAATACATTATTTTCTTGCATTATATTTATATATGCCCTCTTGCCATGGCATCCAAGCATGGAGAAAGCTGATTTTTCTCATGGAAGAGATTTTCAGTTCCCTGCAACATCAAGTCTCCCTTTTCTTTTCAGACTTGCATCTACATTTTGACAACTCTGTATTTTTGAGTCAGAAATACGTACCCAGCAATGAGTCTGTCATTTGCTGAGTACCACCAAACACTTCATCTCTGTTCCTCTGCTTCCATTATGAGCACCAGATTTTATCCTTCTCAGACTTTTCCATTCCCATCAAAGCCTTCACAAACAGTAAGGTCAGAAACCTCTAATAATGTTTAGGAATCCTTTATGTAGTCCAAATAGTTGCTAGAAATACTCTGGTTCAGTTTGCAAAGAAGAAGAAACTTTTGCTAAGTCAGCAAACTAGTTTTTAAAGCACTCTATATAATAGGATGAAACCTGTTAAGTTCATCGTACGACTTGCTTCAAAAGTCTAAGATGTTACTCTTTCCTAAGAAATTGCAGAGGAAATTAAAATTAGTTGTTCGCCCTAGTCAGCCACTGCCTACACCTATATGTAAAATTATTTAGGCTGTAGGGAATTGCCCTATCTTCTACTCACTATTATATTTATTTAAGCAATAGAGATTTTTTTCAGGTAAACACCGTATTACTAAAAATAGCTCTTGTATCAGTCAAATTATCTGTATTTTTGTTTGGAATATGAAAAAACATTCTACATATAAGAATGAGCCCCTTTGACCCAAACAAAAGAGGAAAATAAACATAACGGCTTGTTTCAATGTGTTTAAAATGAAGCATGTTGACTTTTACATTTTGAAGTGACAGTTCAGTTCAATATTTGCCTGAATTTAATTTTGAAAGAATAAAAAAATTACTCCCAAATTAAAGTTATCATTCTGTTTATTCTGAAAGGACTTCCAAAACTTTCTTCAAACAGCAAACCAAGAGGAAGAATAAGACCTCCAGGCTTTAGAACTTGTTCACATTTTTCTTTATTTTATGATTTTGTAAGCACTTTTCATCAAGATGTGATTGCTACAGAGGCTTCCCAGGGGTGCTGCTGCTTTAGTCCTGATTGGACAACTGCAGCCTTTTACATGAGAGCAAGTGAAGAGCAGCAAACCTATCCTGTTTGGATGAAATTCCTTCTCATCCCTCCCCTGCCCTTCCCCTGGAGCTTATACTCTCCTTACGTGGCACTTGTGAGCTCAGAAATGGTGGAGTCGTTCGTACAGAAGTGTGCAAGGTTTCTGAGCTCTCTGTGGGACAGGTTTTATTCCTGAAAAAGAACCATTCCTGCTGTCTGCTCATTAAGAATAAATATGAGGTACACAAGCAAAACCAATTTGTAGAGGCCTTGGGGGTGGGAGAAATAGCTGTGAACATTTTTTCCATATCAAACAGCTTGGTTCTCCAGGACACTAACGAAATGGTGCATCCCTTCACTGGGATTTATTTTTCCTTATCTGACCCTGAGGATCCAAGTTTTCAGCCTCATCCTCTGGTAATGCCACTCTGCAGCTTCATGCTCTTAATACAGCCACATTGCCTTTCCCGGCACTGGAGTAGCATCAGCATATCTCCAATTCCATCTTAGTTTGAAAACACTGGTAGAAAACACCCCTGAAAAATACCCCTGAAAAGGAGGTGCAAGACTAGGGGTGAGAAAATTTCAAGGCTTTTATGTCCAGAGATAATAGCTTTGGATTTAGTAGCCCAAACTCTGTCCCCTGGGAGAGCATCACATTCCTTACAGCCCTAGCAGCGTGCAGTGCTGCAGTGCATGCACAGGCAGGCTCAGCTCCCTGTGGTGCTGAGCAAGCTCCACTCTCACAGAGGTGAGGAGGAGTGAATTGTGCTCAGGGGTTTACACTCACTTGGGAAATGCCCTATTTCTAACACTTTGAAGGAAACTTCTTCCAGCTGAAATGATCCACAGGGCAAAAATTGCAAGGAAATTAGAAAGCGAGTAAATTTATTCCCCAGTTGTGTGCCTGAGCGTGCCCTGCTCATTCCATATTGAGACACGCATAGCTATGAACATTCCCTATAACTTCATTAATTTCCCCACCCCCCAAAAAATAAATAAGATAGGAGACAAATCTCTGATTTATTAAAGATATTAAGGCAAGAAAAAGAATTAAAAACTAATTCCCCAGCTCATGAATTAGAACCGTCAAAGCTCCATCTCTAACAATTTATAACATTGCTAAAGAAGTTTTAAAAGGATAAAGAGAAAAATCTATTGTTTCTAGTTCATAAACAGAAAGACAATCTATCTGACACAAAGCCCATGATCTAAATTAATATTTCATCATTCAGTAGTTTTATTTCTTGGGAATAAATTGTTTTCTCTGTTAATGGACCTGGGCATGTTTCACCAGCAGAACAAATACTTGCAGATTTACCCTGCAGGATCTTTTGAAATGCAGTGTTTTTATTTACTACAAAAGTTTCTTCTCTACTTTCAGGAGAAATCCTGACTGAAGATGCGATGAAATAAGGTAATATCTGAGCCTTGTTCTTACTGCATCATTTGTCCCAGGTTTTCTGCCAAAGAGTGAAGGAGGATAGCCCCCACCCAGTACAACCAGTATGCGGCCAGGGTGCACAGCCAGGGGCCACAACTGTCTCCCAGGTCCCATGGTGCCAACACCCTCTTGGACAACCAGGACCGTTGTGTTTGAGAAGGAGCTGCCCGGACGCCTTGCCCTTTCCTCCTCTGCAGGCTCAGGTCTCATCAACGTGTTGCCTTCTGCCTTCCCCTGCACAAGGTAGAATTTCAGCATCAGACCCCCCCTGTCCTCTCCATCAGCCGGCACGCTGCTGTCTGACCATACCTTCGCACACACTGACTACAACGATCGCATAGCAGCAGTGGTGCATAAGCATCGGGCAGAAATCCCAGCAGTTATCTTCTATGCTAGGTTGGCTGAAGCCCCATAAAACATCCCACTGATAGAGCTGTCAGGACTACTTACACTCAGCAAGTTTAATCAGTAGACGTAGCCTGCAGTCACAAACTGAGATGCTATTTGCTCTGTGCTATAGCAAAACGTAGGTGAGGGACATTCACCGAGTCACACTTTTGCCTGGCTTGTGGTCTGTAGCGGCTTCAGTGTGGAGCTGGGGGATGACAAAGTCCAAGCACTGCTGGACCTGTAAAGGTCTGGGCATGGTGACATCGTTTTTCTCCTTAGAAACTAACTACATCTCCAAGAAGAGCTACCAAAAGATTAGTGGTGTGAGGCACAGTAAATATGATCACACAGGGGTGGAAAATCCCATGGCTAGACACAAACATAGACAAGTGCAAAACCACCCACTAACAACACCCCAAACCCAGGACTCTGCCAGACACCTGGGGCATCTGAAGGAAGGTCCTAAACATTAAAGCATAAAAAGATGCTATTATATAGGCCTTGTACTCTCAAAGGAGATCCCCATGTTCCCATTATAATAATCCCTGAGATGATAATTAACTGGGCATAATGCCAGACACGCATTTTATAGGTACCTTTTGTGTGAGTGTGCAGGAGCAAGATGAGATTCAGAATAATGATAGTAGTGTGAAAATGCTGCTGTGATCCATTAGATGGTGAGTGTTATATTTAATACACAGCTATAATCCAGTAAGCACATAAGCTTCCATGTATTTAAAATAGAATATCTTCAGGGTTTTCGTAATAAATTTAATACTTCAAAAAGAGACATTGACTAATGGCTTTCAGACATTATAGGGCAGACTCTTCCCTATAGGAAATCAATTAAAGTTGAATCTTATTGATTTTAACCCATTTCTCCATACAGTGAAAAAGCAGGCTTTGAACTCTCTTTGGATATAACCCCGATAGTCTATTCTCTTCCATGGCTGAGGCAGAAGTAATTCTAAATCAGATCAGATAAAAGAAAGGAAATATTAGCCTATTAGTTTCCCAGTTTTAAAAAACAACACTCTTTCTTCCATGTAATCTACTTGAGGGGAAGCAAGATAAATTCCAGGTAACCCTGAAACACTGAAAGCTCGAACAGGTGTAATTTGCACATGCATAAACCTGAAAGCTGATATGGGACCGAAGTGACAAATAGACATCACGCTGACTCTCTGCAGTGAGATGAAAGTAATTTCCAGCCACCAGCCACCATTTGCAGATACAGTGAAGAATAGCATTGAATCTTCCTAGGAAGTATTCTTGATGCCTAGCATTTCTATCAGCTTCATAGTGGGTTTTTTCTTCTGTAGGTTAAACAATAACTTGGTCCAAATAGCTTCGCTAGATTAAGTGGTGACTACTTCTAGTCTGTGAAGGTTCACCTCCCTTAAATTTTGATTGAGCTGCCCATCCAGTCTGAAAGAAAGAGGCACTTCTACAGGGTAGTTCATCTGATCTGTGCTAGACATCTATTTTAAGGGAGGTAATTCGCATCATGCTAGACTCCATTTCTCTCCTTTGACCATACAAGGATCACTGACGACTACTGCAGATATAGATGTGCACTGCAGATGTCTAAAACTGGGCAGATTAATGCTACCCCGTGTACCTGTGTGGAGGGAAAACCTTAATCTCACTGACAATAGCATAATAAGATTTTGCAGCTGGAAGCTGAAGACAGATAAATTCAGATAAAGGATAAGGCAGAAATTCTCAACCATTGAGTTAATTAGAACAATTTAGTTCAGGAGGTTGTGCATTCACCATCACCTGAAGGGCTTAAATCCAGTCTAGATTACAAAAAACACTCCATCTCAGCTACAAACTTTGGAAATGCAGAAGTTGCTGTGAGAGCGAGGGAGGCTTTGGCATCTGTTGTGTCAGAAAGTCAGTGCAAATGGTTTCCTCTGGAGCTCAGGTATTCTGTTCTTCCTGCTCCAGTTCACACAGAAAATCACATTAGAGCAAACACCACGCTGATCTGCTTTGGCTTCAGTGGCATATTGTAATCAACAGGGAGGCAAGGGTGAAATGACATCTCCAACACAGCCGGCAGCAGCCTTTGCTCCTGCCCTCATCCCTCCATGCAGTCTTGTGCTCTGGTCTATCCTGGTCGAGGGCTCTGGGAAACCTGCCCTGCCCATAACCCTCGATATCTCTGGCTCTCTTTGGCTTATGACTACCTTGTGCTGTCTGTAACTGGAAAAATCACCCTTCTGGATTAGCAATCTCCAGAAAGCCACGTAAAGTGTCATCCAGAAACCTGGGGCTGATCAAAATGTTGATAGAAGGACTGAGCAATTGCAGCATGGCAGAAGCAGTAGCTCACTTGTAAGGAAGCACGGCCACGTGTGAAGCTTAGCATATCAATACCATTCAGGACAGAAAGTCACAAGCTGTGTGTACCTGCTGCGTATCTCTACATAGGGATGGCCAGCCCAACAGAAATCAGTAACAGCCAGAGCAGTAAGCTAAAGTCTTTAAGTCCAGCTAAGCTTTGCTTAGCACAAGTCCCAAGGACAACCAAAGTAAAGATAATTTAAAACTCTTTTGTTCCCTCAGTTTGCTGAGGGACTATTGGCTCCTTACCACATATTAGAGCACTTCCAGGCCAATTCTCATTTACATCAGCAGAAAAGGGCTCTCTGGCCTGTGTTGCCGGCTGACTACATGTGCTGGCAGAGGATGGATGGTTGATCCAGACACCCTTGCTGGCAGCTCTGAGGACAAAGCAAGAACAGATGCCACTTCCTTTTCCCAGTGGAGAGAGGACTGCAGAACCGTCTCGTCGCTCTCAAAACTTTGGAAACAAAATCAGCATTGGAAATAAATTCCAGAAGCCATTAATCTGTCTCGCTTCTGACATGAAAGGATAAAATATAGATCTGTTAAAAAAAAATACACCCTGTGAGCAGTATATTTTCATTTTCCAAATTACTGAAAAAGCAGAACATGAATCCTTGTCTGTCAGCCTGAGAAAATATTGTATTTTCCCTGTGAAGGAGAAGCAAACGTAAGATAATGCCATAAGTAAATGGCAGAGAGAGTGCAGTTAGATGAACTGCAATGTGCTGCAGCCATCAAAAGAGCCCAGAGATATCTATTGGTAATGAGAAAACTTCAGCAGACTTTTTTTTTTTTCTTTTTTCTTCTTGATCAAGTTATTAAGTCATTACAGTACAAGGAGTCTGCGCAGCAGGGCCAAGAGATCTGCACTGCACAGCCTCATGGGGGACTGTGGGTGGGATGGTATGTAGCGGTATACAAAGTCTTCTTTACTGGTCCTGTGTCTTTCATTTAAAGATCTTAAAATTATCTTTTTTTTCTCAAGAGGAATTAAACACTACAGTTTTCCTGACATTAGCATGGTGCCTAAAAGCAGGCAACTGCTTCTTTTTGAAGGCATCTAACTATAACAGTGAAGGGTGAAAAAGATGCAGGCTAAGGTGTCAAAAGTTTGGATTAGAAGACTCTTAGTTAAAGATGGGTTTAGTCATGGAGGTTGTAGAGACATAAAATATACAGAAGCAGAGAATGGGAAAGCAAAGTATAAACAATTTATAAATGAATCATTTTCTCACTCAAGTGGCAAGTAAGAGGCAGAGGGATTTAATAAAAAAAAAGGAAGAAGAGTGAAGAGGAACAGGAAGGAGGATGGTCACAGTTTATCACATCTAGCCTTGTCAATCACTGCCACTGGCCGTAGGGCGACATGTCTGCAAGGAGTCTGAAGGAGGACAGAGTGGGTGGTGTGGCCAAGAGTGGATTTCTTTAAGGCATAGCCCTAAACTTGCATCCTCTGACTTTCAGAGGTAACCTCAACAGAAACTTTGGACAGCAGATGCTCCCCCTGTAGCAATCTCTGACTATCTGCTCCTCAGCCTCAACGGAAGGACTGAACTCGCTTGACTCGGGGACCTCCCCATCCTCCCAGTGCCTGCCTGTGCTGTGGCCCCAGCACCACGTGGAGAAGCTCCTCTAAGCAAACCCAGCTCAGCTGCCCCTGTCCCAGCCCACCTGGCATCAGGGCCACCAACGGAGGAGCTCATGATCTCCATGTCCACCTGATACTGGCTGCAGCAGATGGGGTGCCCAAAGGGGTAGAGACCTGGTGAGGACAGCCCTGCAGGGTTGCTGCCCAGCTTGATACGAATGGCCAGTGGGGAGGGAGGACGTGGTCTGACCCAAGGCTTTCTCAGCAGGGACAAGGTGTGAGAGGACACAGATGTAGATTTGGTGGCTGCCCCGGAGCAGCTGGCAAAAATTGGCCGTGGAGCGGTCTCCCCAGACATTTGCAAGCAGCCAGCTATACCGTATATTATTCTAGGTGCTCACAGGATGTACGGGAGAATGCTCTGCAGGCATGTGCAGTGTCAGGAGGAACACTGAGGAACACTGGGCTGTTTTTCTGCCCTTCTTCCTTTGCACATTGTGTTTCTCATCCTGTCTTCAGTAATCCTTATGCCAAGAGCAAGGGAACCCTGCCGGGAGGTGATTGCATTATTTTTTTCTTCTTCTTCTTCTTGAGTGTGTGCCATGCTGTGAAGACAGGAGCAGCTCAGTGTACCTGCCTACAAGGGATAAAATCAACATTTCTGAGATTCTCCTTCTGGCTGCCCTCCATACACAAATTGTCTCCTGAAGCAGATGTAAATATTCATTTTTTTTTCTTTTAGTAGGGCAGTGAATACCCGTCTTCCAGTATATCATCCATATTAAAATATTTGCACATAAATATAATCCAGAAATGCATCTAGAGTCATGGTTACCTAAAATTAGTAAGAGAAATTATGATCTAATTTCATTTCCTGCAAAGCATTAGCTGCACCATTTCTCCCTGTGATTCCTGCTTTGATTTTAGGTGAGTTCACACAAAGAAAATTCAGGCTCAAAAACTGCAGAAGTGTCTTCCAAGCATCTCCTTTCCTCAGTGGAGTTACTTTTCCTTTCTTCCTCCTCTGCTGTGTTCACCTCCTCTGCCCTTGGCCAAACGGTGTGAGAGGAGCATGGGAACAAGCTCTGTGTGCCCTGTTCTCTGACACCAGCAGCCTCTGAATTGGAGGACGTACAAAAGATTTTGTTATGCAGTGCAAACAAACTAGCAAAAATCTTCCAAGTCCTTCATTGAGCAAGGAGAGTGTTGCAATCCCATATGAAGGAAAGGGGATATATCCCAATATATTTAGTGAACTATTAAAGTGGAAGGATGAAAAGAGACTAATTTCCATTAAGGAAATTGGGAATGTCCTTTATGTTGTAGCAAAATAGCCTGTAGGCAAGAAGAGGTGTCAGCTTGTAATTTATTGACAGTTCTCAGTGGTTGTGGTGTGACATGGTGTAGGTCAGCCAGCAACAACCATTCCAAGAGCCTAAAGACTAGAAGCCTGCCTGGAGGGCGTGGGGACATCACAGTTTTCAAGGACCCAAAACACTATTGTAAGGCAAAAGGCAATACTCTCTTTTTCACATCCAACAGCGATAAAGTAGGAAGGACAGGGACTAAGTTGCAGCAGTTTCCTGCAGCGTTAGAGAAGTTTGCAGCTGATTCTCATCTCAGGGGGATCAAGGCTAAAATATCAGCTCTTTTGGTCTAAGAAGAAAGAACAAACGATGCAGTCGTCTGGAGCATCTTATGAGATGTCTTTACAGTCAGCTCCTGATTCTCCAGGGCAAGGAGGGAAATAACTGACAGAGAGGAAAAAGAGAGTGAAGGCAAAACTCTAAGCAACGAGAAGAGACAGTGCCTGTCTGCCAGGAAAAGTGGCACCCAGCTGAGCAGAGATGTGGGGCCGAGGAGTCCCTGTGGGGCCATCAGCCCCTCACGGTGTGGACAGGACCCCATCCACTGGTGTCCACCTGGCATTGCCAGTCAGGCTGGGTGTTTCAGCATCCCTGGCATGGCTAGTCCAGCTTTGAATAATGGAGAGCTAGTGGCTGATGGAGGAGTCATGGAGCCCTTAGCATGCTCTTTTCTGGTGCCATCTAAAAAAGGGGTTGCAAACTAAGCAGTGCACCCCAGAGAACGCCCATCTGCTAAATGTACTTACCAAAACTCCCAGCACATCTCCTGCCAAGCTGAGATCTGGTAGGCAAAAATGCTGCTTTGAAATTAATGGGTTAATTTTATTGGAGTGTAACAAAGTGGACTGCATCTAAAGGCCAGATTTTTTTAACTCATGAAAAGCTATTAACATGGCTTGCGGTTTGACCACATCTCCGTTTTACACTGATCTAAAGCCAAGCGTGATGCCAAGTTGCTTTTGCAAACAGGAAAGTCAGAGGGACTGTAACTTTCATGTAGAAAGCTCTTTAGCAGCTGAACAGTTAAAGATTATGCTCACTGTGTTTTCCTGCCTTGCAGATTCCTCATTCATAATGTATGAGTGAGATCATTAAAAGCAACATATTGGCTGATACCATCACAGCTGCTACCTAACTGTAACACTTCATAGCAAGGAATAACATTACTCTTCTCTTACGTATGTGTTCAGAAGGGGAGAGAAAGAGACTTGTAGCTGCAAGAAGAACAGTGTAAAATGTTTAACCTCACAGAAAAAACTTCACATGTTGGGCAATTACAGATTTGCCAGGAATGTTCTTAAAATGAATAAAAAATATTAATGTCCTTTTGCCAACCCTTTTCACCCTTTGCATCTCTCGCAATATGGCAGCATATTTTTCCCCTGCACAAAATCAATATCACATTAACTTCCCTAATAAAAAAAGATTAACTCCCACAATGAACAGAAAACTTCATCTCCATCCAGGGAATTTTAAACTCTCCAACCCTTGACTGTTTAGAAACATAATAATGATTATTTTAAGCCAAGGATGGGATGTGTCAGTCTTATCAAAGGGAGAGAAAGATGTCTTAGAGCTTCCAGGAGTAAGCTCTGTGGTTGTTTTTTTCATTTGTAGGCTGCCCTGGGTGCTGATCTGGTTAAATACATTAAATAAAATTGCATTTAGCTTGCAAAGAGGAACTCTTTCAGCTGAAGAAAGGCATTTTCCATTTTTCATGGGTTATCTGAATCTCTACAAGTTTTGGGCCTACATTTTTTTATTTTTTCACATTTGAGGGAGAGGAATGAAATAAAGCTGGCTTTTAATTTCCAAATATCTTATCTCATATCCCAACCTGAGAGATGCTTATTCGTTATAAATCACGAGTCACCTCTAACAGCTTTGTTCTACCACATGCCCGAGAGTTTCTGGGAAAAAAAAAAAAAAAGACCAAGTCCAAACCATCATCAAGAATGAATTAGCCGTCTTTGAAAGAGAGGGCATTCCCCCTGGGCGTGCAGCAACAACTCTGAACTTGCCAGCTAATCCCCAGATGGTGAGTCTCACTCTGAACCACCTAAAGCCTGAACTTGCACATATATGCCCTATCCTGCGGTGATGCTCTCTCCCACCCCTCACAACACAGTCACCCTTCTGACACCAGTCGAGATGGCTCGCACTGGTGCATGAGCAGAACAGGGCCCTGAGGGTTCATTAGTCTTAAACTTTGAGTCAGGTAGCAAAAGCTGGGATGAAAGAATTCCTTCTGTTTCAAATTCATAATTTGTTTTGAGCGTGGCATGTGAAACAGAAGGAATGACACAGTCCTTCCCAAAAATCTTCATTCAGGGTTTTAATTGTTTCTCAGAGGAATAAATGCAGGGGTTTTGCCTTCCTCCCTCCCCCCACCTTTCTTCCTCTGATAACAGCTTGGTTTTTACTAGCATCGCTTATGGCTTCTTTTATAATTTCCAGCCTCTGACAGAAGTGCTCTACTACCCTTTCCTGTTCAATAATGAATGGACACATTTGAAGCTGCAAGTATTTGCACTTATGAGCTCATCCAGGCAAAAGATACAAGAAACGTGACTTACCTAAACGGCAGCCAGGGGACCAAGTAGATGACACACACCCCTTCACCGTTCCTCTGCTCTGCCTCCTGGGTACCGTACCTAAGAGAAAGAAGGTGACGAAGTCTTGCATCACTTTTTCTGCTATTTCTTCCCAGTCTCCAAACTCTTGCAGGAAAGGTCTTGGGGAAGTTACATCAGGTGTGCTCAGTTAATCTGGATGCACCTGAGTTTGTCACCTCTCACAGCCAGTGGAGAGCACCAGGCATCTTGAGGATGCAATTTATTTAATTATAAGGTAGGTGCCCAGAGTAGGTCAGCTGAATTGATTTCCCTAGAAGTGCCTGTTTCTCTCCAGGGAGCTGGGGCCATGCTACAGGTAAGTGAGAAGGAGGTCTCTAAAGGGGACTGGCAAATGTGTCTAGGGGCAGAAGACAGTGCTCATGAGCTTGGCCAGAGCCTCAAAAGGAAACCAGAAGGGTACCCAATCTTGAATTTCCTTGCCAAGACTGACCTGTGCACAGAATAATTACTCTTTGAGTAACTGCTAAAGCCAGAGTTCAATTTAAGCATGTAACAAGGAGTAGACATTAAAAGCAGTTAGAAGAAAGCAGTTATGGTTCCTCTTTGGGGTCATTGGAAAGTGGCTCTGCAGCATGGCCATGTGTATCTCTGGAGCAGGACAGGGTCTCCCCTTGCTTAAAGCCAGGCTTATACTGGACAGGACATTTTCCAAAAGCTGCCATAACTTCAGGTGCTCTTACAATTCTCACTAATCCCTAAGTCACTAAAAGACTGAATCAATGAAAAATCAGGCACTGCAGTGGCTAGCTTTTACATACTTGATGTCCAGAGCAGAGTGGACCACAGAGCCCTGTGCAGAACCTGGCAATGCTGACGCCTCTTGGAGAAAGGTCCAAAGCACCCAAGATGCTGAGCAGGGAGCTACCTCAAACCAGGCAATAAGGAAACAAGGAGGAAAAGGACAAATCCTAAATCCCCTTCCCCTTGCTCAGGGCTACTGGAAGGTCACTTGGTCTCCAGAGGCGATAAGTCTCCCTGAGGGCTTCTTCCATTCAAAGCACAGAGCAGAGTTCCCTCTTTTTCTTCTAAAACACAACCAGGAAATATGCTTTCCCCTTTATTATATAGTAGTCTTAAAGGATGCAGCTCCAAAGAAGGAGAGCCAGAAGCAATTTTGCTCTTTACCTGAGGTGGTCCAAGCCTCTTCTTTCCACCTTGCAGGCAGCACCCCTAGCCATGGGAACAGATCCATCCTCCAAAAACCTGGATGTAAGGGGATTGGCTGGCAGCTGGAACACTCTTCTGTAAGTCAGGGATCTTGGTCTGTACCTGCTTGGGCAGAAGGAAGAATTAAGTGGAGATCCCCCACCTAGAGAGTGGACTAACCACATGCCTATGTGAGGAAGGGAGCAGCCAACGTCTGGATCCCGGGCTGTCCGTGTGTGCCAGGCTTGCCCAGCAAATGTCCACCAGCCCTGGGGGCGTCGAAGGAAAAAAATGGTTTTGAATCCGCATGGGCCTTTGGCATACAAGAGACACCATGCTGAGGAGCTCTGTCAATATCTTCCCTGAAGGACATTTTCATGACATTCAGCCAATTTAAAATTTTAAAAAAGGGACACTTTGGGGGTTGGTTGTCGTCAGGGGTAGTGCAGGGGGACAGGCATGTTCAGGTGTAGAGCCACAGGACTTCTTCCCATGCTTAACCTCCACCCCTGTGATTCATATCCATCCAGCCCCAAGTCTGGCTTTCATTCCCAATCCTGGAGGTGGCTCTCACTTTTTAAAAGAAAGTGGAAGAATTTAGCACTGTAGAATATGGATGAGCTGTCCCCACAAATGAACCTCAGAAAAAAAGCCACAGCCATTTTGGAATACCTAAGAGTAATGCACAAACAGGCACATACCATGCGGCTTTAGGTATGTAAAGTGAAAGCTTTAGAAACAACTTTTGTTCACTTCAGTCAAAAATACAAATAAATAATACCCACAGAAAAAGAGAGATGAAATATTCTGCTCCTGGGCTATGTCTTTTGAATTCCAAATTTTCCTTGGGAAGGAATGTTTTCCAGCCAAGTCTGCAATCCTCCGAAACTGGGAACAACTGAGGCAGTGTGCGTGTAGTTTCAGTAATGCCAGTGGGCACTGCTGTGAAAAACCATGGCTGATATTCATGCAAAAGTCCTCCTTTTTCTTTCCCCTCACTCAGGCAAGCATCAGGAGAGTTTGAAATGTAAAACACATTCCTATGTGACAATGAAAGAAAAATCACTTAGAAGAAGACAAGGAGGAATTGAAGTTACTCACTCAAACAAGTCAGGCTGACAAATTGCTTCTGCTGTCTCCATTCATCCACATAATGGCTCCCCCATTCCCTGGCCAGTTATAGAAGAATAATTATCTCTTTCAGATCAGCTGCCTTGGCTTCATCATAAATCAATTCTTTCCTCCCCTATTGCACTCCCACTGCCTCCTTCCCCATTTTTATCAACACATCCTTCCCATAAGCCTTTCCAAGACCAGCTTTTGATTGACTACGTGAATTTGATGACCAAAGCCTCCTGTGAACTCGCCATTTTTGTCACTCAACCCAAAGTCCTTCTTTTCCTGCTGTAGCTGAGCAAGTCCATGTGTGCATTTGTGATGAGTTCGCAGAGCTCAGAGAACAAGCCAGTCATTTGGCATAAAGGACAACATGAGATGAGTGAAGCTGAGCCGAGCCTGACTCTGCAAGGGGAACTTCTGGCCTTTTCAAAGCTCCACACATATCTCACACTGCTAAAAAAGCCATGGCCCTTCAAGCAAAGCATTTATGTTTGTGTGTAGTCTCATTAAAGATGCAGAGGTCTTTGCAGAATGAAGTGCGTGAGAACAGCTATGCCTGAGGGATCCGCGTGCAAGTTTAAGTTCACTGCTGATGCTGGGTGTCAGCAGGGTGGTTGGATACCATCAAGTGTGGGATAGACTTGCCCCAAATGGGCTGAACTCTGTTAATTAGTAGGGCAGGAAATGAAGCCTGTTCCTCGCTCCTGCAGGACAGATGCTGTGTCAGGGCCAGGAGCAGCTCTCTGCTGGTCTCTTAGGTATTGCTGACCATCAGCTGGGCTCCCCTTGGCACTAGTCAGCCCTACACCCTGCACCACGCAGATGGTCCTCTGCTTTTGCCATCCCAAATTGTCCAGTGCTAGCAGAGGGATGCTTTGATGTCCTCCTTCTGGCTGCTATAATCCACCCAGCCAACTGACATCTTCCCACTTTCACTGCTCACCTCTCATTCCCATTAGCCTCAAACTTTCAGCAGCCGAATCATGGCTCTGCTGGAGTCAGTGGCAAAAAACACATACTCCCAGAAAACCCTGGTTTCATCGGAGCTGTGATCAGAACAAATAGCTGGAGGGCTGATCGCCCCAGTGGTGGACAGAGTGCCTTCATGCTGAAATGCCTTTTTGTGCACAGTCCGTTGGCTTTGTATGATTCCATATTAAAAGCTCTTATCCATTTTTCTGTCTACTATTGTGTGAGGTCTTTTAGTATTATTACAGTATCTTGGATACTTTAAAGTTTAAAAAGGCCTTTTTAATGCATTAAATGAGCTGGTCAAAATTCCATAATTTGCTGATGAGAAACAAGGGGAGAAAGTATCCAGAGCAGTCACTGTGAATTTCCCTATTTTCTGTTTTATTTTTCATTCAGGTTTCCTGAAATACATATGGTAGAGCAGAGATTTTTCTCGTGCCTCCCTGCCTGACAAAACTGGATGGAGTAAGAACTCTTAGGGGGCCCTGGTGGAAAAAAATGCTGGATGTACTCAGCAGAAAATTTCAGATACCACTCTAATAGTTATTTAAAGCCCAAAAGGCCAAATGGCCTCAACAGTGGCATATTTTTCCCTTCTTTTATTTACACATTCTGGTCCTCAGAAATGTAATAAAATAAGCTTGACACCCTACTTGGGCAAGGTCTATGAAAAATAAGCTCCCACTGCTGAGTTATGAGTGTCTGAAAAAAAATTAAGACACAGACATATATTACCCTTTACAGCAACAACAGTCTATGGACAGTGTTCTGGGTGCAGTTGTTTTCTTCCCAGGGCCAAATGCTGCAAGCCTTAATGTGAGAGTTTGGGGGATTTCTGGGTTTTTTTGAAGGTCCTGATACAAAGCCCTTTGTTTATAGGGTGCATGGTCCTGGTTAACAGCAAAACACTGCTACTGTGTGGCACGGCTGGCAGACTCCAGAAAGGCTTTGAACAGAAGAGAAAAGGAAACACAGGCGCATCAAAGCAGAGCTGACAGATGACGCCAAATTCATTTGCAGCACCTTGGCTTGCTTTTCTCTCTCTGATTTCACATGACCTCTTTCCACAGGGTGTGTGGGGGGGGCAGAGTGGGCTGAACCAGCACCAGGCTGCAATCAAGTGGAGTTCAAATGTTTCTTCAGAGAGCCTGGGATGATTGCTGCCACGGGGAGGGGTATTCAAAAGGACTTTGGCAAGAAGCAGAGAGGTAAGAGCTTAATGAGCCTGCAAGGCTCTCAACAGCCACACAATAATCTCCTCAACATTATATATAGTTTTCTGATGTGTATATTTGATGCTACTTCCTTCCTTCCCTAGTCCCTGCCTTGCTTAATTAGATGCCCCCTGTGAGAACAACAGGTAGATTCATTGTGCTTGCAGCTAAGGCAGGAGTAATTGCATTATTCCTTTTCATTGGCACCTGGACATATATTCTAACCTGTAAGTTGTACATGAAGGATAAATCACCAAGGACATGGCCGTGTTCCTTCCCTCCATCGTTGCCACTTGAAAAGAGCAAGCAGCTCTGCTGCTGCCTTCAGAGAGGCGAAGCTGCGCAGCCACAGCAGTAACCACGGTACTTCTCCTGTCTCCCTGAGTCTTCTGAAAGTAGATTTTTCCAATTTTATTTCAGCTACCTGTGAGGAGAGGGCAGGTGGCTCCACCCTGCATCTTGGCTGGGGATCATGAAGGTCCTGCTTGTCTTTTTCTCCAACTCACACACTTGTCACTGACAGCTGCCCGTTTCCCAGACATCCCTACATTTTCTCCTGTAAGGGGCATGCAAGCTGCCAGTATGGTTGCCTGGCTCCAGGAACTCTTCAGCTGAAGCGTTCATACCCTAGGACCACCATGCCTACTGTTGATTTTGCACACTCATCATCCAGTTAAAGTTTGCTCCCACTGTCCTCCCTCAAGTAAAGCCCCCATTATGGCTGTGGTCTCCTGCATGCAAGGAGATTCACCCCTATGCAGGGAGGTTTGGCTCAGCCTGACACAGGCACAGGAGCTGCAAAATCAAGGCCTTTCTCTCTGCAAAGTGGATGCTGGGGTGGCTGGGGTCTGTGTGCATGACAGGACCCCAAACTAGTGGAGGTGTCACACTGAACATGCCCAGACCTTCCCTTACGTGGGGACTCAAGATGAGATAAGGCTTTTCAGCTCAGGAAAGCCAGGTTTTACTGAACATAAACTAAATGCTTGGCTTCTGAAATAGAGAAAGTACAAAGACACTCAGTAAAGCAGAGCAGAAATAAGGAGGATTTATAGCCCGGTCTCTCTCTCTCTGCCCACCACATCCTTCCTTCCAGGCTTGCACTCAGCCAAGTCCCTCTGGCCCCTGGGAAGTGCTTTCCATTGCATCCTTTAACCCTCTTGCTGCAGAAAACATGAGACTTACTACCATGACCTTAGAGCCTTTAGTTGTTCTGAAATACAGCGGTGCTCCCGGCTGCTCTCTCCATGTGAAGAGCTGAGATATGCAGCAGCCTTATGGGAGAGGCGCACAGCTCTGGGCAATTGTCGGGGCCCTAGCGCAACTTCCAGCAAAAAATGCCCATCTCCATCAACTATATATATGAATTTAGGCCTCCAGACTGAGGTGCTCCGAATTAAAATTCAGTTTTGTGCCAAGAGCAGAGGAGAAACATCCAAAAGGGGGAGCAAACACTGCGGTTTCACATCTAGGGTTGGTTCCTTGCCCCTTCTGCACAAAGCCAGTGGGTGCAACAACACAAAACTGTCCATAGCAATGGATGAAACTGGCTGTAGGGCAAATTAATTAGCCAGGAGGAGCACAGCCAATTACAGAGGAAGGAACTGGATTGATAAGGGCTCACTAATTATGGCATACCCAGAAATCTGGTGTTTGGATTTTGTGTGTCTTTTAAAAGCCTCTCAGAGTGTGGACCTCAGTGCAAAATCGGACAGAAATTGCCACGCTCCTAGGCAGGGACAGGTCTATGGCCTCAGGAGATGCTGTCTTCCTTCTCCCTGGCTGTCTCAGCTATGGCAGGTGACGGCTCTCAGACCTTTGCAAATCCTTCTCCCGTATGAATTCCTGATGCCACAGACTCTGAGACTTTGTAGTTTCATCTCCAAGGGAGAGATTTAAAGTCCATTGCATTTTTATTAGAAATTTGTCAGTTCTGATTTTTAGAAGTAATACTGAGATTCAACCTGCAGCTTTTAAAATGCTTGGATGGGGAAAGGTTGGGGAACATAAAGCTCCAGCATAATGCCACGTAAGAATATCTGCATTTCTTAATGTGTATAAGAAGGAAGGGCTCAGTTTTAGTTATGCAAAAGAGCAGATATACAGCATTGATCCAAGTAGCCACACATTCCAGGAGATAAAAGACTTGTCCAGTAAGAGATAAATAAACAAATCTGTCTCATTCCAAATCATAACAAAATACCAGCTAATTTTGTTTACCCAGGTTTGCTAACCAAGTTCACCCCATGACCTCTGAAACAAAGCTCATATTTAAAATCCTATTCTCTGCTCTACTGCAAAAGAACAATTAGGAAATAACTCTGCAATAGTATTGGATGTACCAGACTGAGACATATGCTCTTAATCACAGATCACAACAATATTTATGGGAGGGTGGGGTGTTGATATAAATTCCTCTGGAAAAAAAAAACAAAACCCAACCAACACATTCTGCTTAGAGAGTTACTGAGAGAGAAGAGTAAATAGGATGTGAAAGAAAACCACCAGCAGTTTAGCTAATGCTTTTGTACAAAGAATGAACCAGAGCCAGGCCAGCCACATTTGTGAGAACTGGGATGTGTGGAATTAAATATATTGCTGAATAAAATTGCAGAAATGTCTACGAGCTGTAAGAGAAATTGGGTGGTGTACAAGATGCTGGATCTTCACATAGTAAGAGACCAGATAAGGTGGCCTTCCTGCTCACAGCTGAAAGTGGAATGAAGAAACACTCTCATTCCCCTTTTGCGTGTGAGGAGTTGATTGGTGAAAAGGTGATGGCTATTTCTATAACAGGAAATAAAATAGTCTGAAGTCCCTTCCCTGGCTTTGAGAAAATGGCACAGCTCAAGTTCATGCTTTTAATTTCTTTTCTCTCCAAAATACAGTTCCAGGTAGCATTTGAGCACGGGATGTCTCCCAGTTTGGAGCCCCAAACTGTGGCTGGGCAGGGCCTGGGGTTGTTTGAAGTGCCCCATCACTGCCATCTTGGTGCACACTGATACCTTTATCAGTATTTGAAATATTTTACAACAGACTAAGCCCCAAATCAACAGCTAGCAGGAGGATGCTGATATTCCTCAAAAGACCCTTGTCATGCTGCCTTTACTCAGGAAAAAAGATAAAACAGCATTTTGCCTGGGGCAAGAGTATGGGATTTGGTGTCTGGCCTCTAACCGTAAGCAAGGGGAGGATGTTAAACTCAGCCTTGTTCCCTAGTTCCCGCCCAGCTTGGGTAAGGAGGCTTACATGCTTTATCATGCCACTTTCATGTTTTATTTAACTGAGAAGTCCACAAAGTCCCTTTAAATAGAAAGAAATATTTGAATAATTTATCCGAGAGTAATTTCTGTTTCATTTCCAAGTTTGCTGGAGTCGATATTGCCCGCTGCTGGGAGCTAGCAAAAGTGCACGTGCAGCAGGGTACCAGAAACAACAGCAAGCACACAAACGCACGTGTGCCCACAGCGAGCCTGCTCCTGGGCTGCATCCAGAGCCTGAGGTCTCCGCTGACCTCGAAAATAAACCCTTCCTGCTCACAGCCTGTGCGAGCTGCAAGCCCACACAGGCTTGGTGCTTTGCTGGGTCCCTGGGTGGCCCTGGCTGCACCCCAGTGCAGCAGGGACGACCCGTGCTTCTTAAAGCATTGGCCGTCCAGCACCTTCCCCATCTCTGCCAGTCAGGGCTGCAGAAACAGGGGTGCTGCAGGGAGCGGGTGATGGGATCCTCATGCCTGGTCCGCCGGCCCCATCTCTCAGGGTGCACCAGGGAGCATGCAGACGGGGACGGCGAGGTTTCCTCTGGCTCTGCTCCCACCACGCAGCTGCACCGACCTTTGCATCCACCCGAGAGAGCAGCTGGGAAGGAGCAAGCAGGGATGGAGATGGGGACCTGCTCTTTTCAGGGGCATTCAAAACTTGGACCAGGTTAAAACATGCACGCACAGGTGTGCAGTCTGGGTAGCAAAAGCAGATCATGGGGAAAGCTGTATTTACCTGTATAACAGTCACATTGTAGGAACCAATTAGTGCTTTCAAATTGCTGTGATAACACAAAGTGATAATACAATTAACCACGGAAGTCAAATTTGCCAATTCTGGGCCCTCAGTCCTGTGCCTGTTCCTTGAACAAATAAAGCTTTATCATCATATTAATTCTGCACAGCTTGTTGGAGTTGTAAAGTACTCGTTGTGTGCTGCGTGGCAAAAAAACTAGTAAGGAGGAATTTTTATCGCTGTGTCATGGTTTGTGCTGAAACCTGACGCTGTTATCAAAGAGCAGCTTTTCTAGGTATTTTCCACAATCAGATGAAAAATGTAAATATTCTTTCAGCATTGGTTCCAGCTGCAAAATCTGTCTGTGCTGATTGAACCTGCAATCTTCGTTTTAGTTATAAAATTAAGTCACTCTTAAGAGACATAGTAGATATTTTACTTCAGGATAGAATGTACAATTTTCACCATCTCATAATTTATCTTGCTAAAGGCCAAAAATATGCAGATTTGGTAAAGTCTTGAAGAACCATGCATAATCCAGAATGCTCCAAGGAATATGTGCATAACTTTACTTCTTTCCCATTTGTGATCTTGAATAGACATATCTTCTTTTTGCATTTCTTCTGACTGAGAAGTCAATGAAAGGGCATATTTCTCTGCTAATTAGACTCCTGGAGATTGCCTCAACTCTTCAACAACTACCAACCTTTTTTTTTTTTTACATCTTTCTTCTTCAATCACAGAGAAAGCCTTTGTGCTACTTTTGTTTTTTTCTCTAGTGAGGTGATTATTGAAACATCTAACGATTTTGCTCCTTTGCTTGTTGAAAAATAAGTTTATGATAAACAGGCTTGTAAATTAAATAGATGATCAGACGTCTGCATTCTAGAAGGTGAGTGGCAAAGCTTTTTCCCAAATGGCTCAATGACTGTGAGAAGAAAAATACTGGTCTATGATACAGCTTGAGAAGACTTAAGTGTCTTCCCAGTGTCCTGCACCAAAAAACCTGCATACTCCCAGGATAATACTATACAACTTGATATTATAGCAGTGCACAAATAGGATCAGGGCACCATCAGGGTGAGCTGTGCTTGTGGCATCGCAACACTTACTCTGACAGCATATGCAGCACAGATGAATGAACGGATGTCATCTTTTGAAAGGTGCTTAGGCCTTGTAATACCTCATGCTGCTTAAATTTTATATGATTTACAGCTTCATCTGGTTTCAGGAGCATTTTGAGAAAGATACTTTGGAAGTAGCTAAATTCCTTTATTAGGATCTTAAATGCCTTTCAAACCCTGGTCCTCAGGGGCCTGCGTGCTGCAGGGTGGTGAGGGAGTTTGGCTCTGTCTATCACTTTTGATGGCCCTGCTTATGGTTTTCATAGGTGAGCTCTTGCAAAAGAAGTTGCAGCCATCTGAGATATTACCAGCTTCTGTCACTTGCTTCCCCTGGCTGTTAACTGTGCTGGTCCCAAAGCTGGGAGGGTAGGTTGGGATGTGCATCCACATCTCGCTTACCTCTGTTTGGAGCATCATCGGCAGTGCAATCTCCATCACCCCTGCCAGAGACAGAGACCACTGGCAGAGGTGGGGGACAGATGCTGAGAGTGAGGATCTGCCTCTGCTAAACCATCAGGACTCGTCTGCGAGAATATCATGTCATTTTGGCGTTGCAGGGCTCAGCACAGCAACGCTCAAACACCATTGCAGCTCTGGGCTGTCAGGGACATGCCTGAGCTCATGCAGCAGGTCAGTGGCAGCCCTGCAGAGGAAAGACAAGTCTCCCAACTCCCAGCCCAGTGCTCCATCTGCGGCACCCACAGCCTTGCTTTAACTTCACTTGTTTTGTACTCAAAAGCATAGTTATTTGTATTCAGTGAAATAAATTGCATTATACATGTCTCCAACAGTACTTGTAAAACATCAGAACTCCTATTCATAAGCACATGATTGCCCCTTTCTTCTTCCACTTAAATTTCTTTCTTCCTGCATTTGTCCTTCACGCTTTAAAATGAATGGCAAAAACCCATTTCATTAAGATAGTAGCAAAGGTAACTAATAGCACATTCTGGCCAAACAAAGGCTGTGGAAAACATCCAGAACATTCAGAATATTAACATTGTCAAAACAGAAGTGTAAGAAAGTAGGACAGAAGCCAGATGGGTTAGACTTCTCACTTGTTCCTGGCTTTAAAATGGTTGAAGGCAGAAATTATACACAGGTTGGAGGGAACCATAGTACGGCAGTCTGCAGTGCATACTCTGCCGTGAGCTAAATCTGCTGGGAGACCACCCCACCCCGCAACAGAAGGGTCTCCCAGCAGACATGGGCATCCTTCTTCACACCACCTGAGCTGCATCATTCTGGTTTCCTGGTCCTGTGGATCTTGAGCTGAAGCGCAGCAGCCTGCCAGGCCAGTCTGGGTCATTCAGTTTTGCTAGTCTGTGTTCACTGCGCAAAGACATGTAGCTCTGCCCCTCCTTTCTTTCCTCCAATGTTTTTATACCAAAGACTCCCATTAGCAATAACCTCCAACTTTTTATATGCTCTTCCATGCACACAGTGACTCAGTCTGCAGCTACCTGGTGGTGTTGGTCAGATAAATAAAACCCACAGCAGTCCTCAAGTAATTCTCCTCCTCACTGCAACCTCCTCTCCTGGATCCAGGTGCAGTCAAACCTCCACCTCTCTCCCAGTGTGTACGACATGGAGCACGGTATGCCCTTCTTCTTCGGTGTCTTAACATGCTCAGTTCCTCCCATCTGGCAAAGGCCAAAAGGAGACTGAAATTGGCACTTAGTGGCTTGTCAGGCTCCAGCCAGAAGTCTGAGGGGCTGCTACTCCTTGCATTTATTGATATTCATCTCTTTCATCGAGCGACGCGGGTGAAAGGTTGCTGTTTCACTAAGGCGTAGCTACTCATCTGGAGCTGACACAGCCCGCAGAGCATGGCGCAGCACTCCCTGGATGTCAGACGTGGCAGCAGGCTATTCTGGATCCCATTTTCTGTTCCCTATCCAGGCTTGGTGTCAATCATTTCTTGGGCACTGCATTCAGGCTGGCTCAGAAGGCAAACTGAGAGGGGCAGAAGCAGACTGTATGTAATTTGGCCCACGGTCAGTCTTTTCTCTCAAAGGCCGGTTGGTCCCCGAGATGAACAACTAATACCTCAAATACCTTATTCTACCAGGAAGTACCATCCCAGGCCAGATTTTTTCTCTATCACATACAAAACAAGTGTGATGGTGATGGGCTCCATGACACCGGTCACATTCTGATTCCTCCCCTTAGAGCAATCCTTCACCCTCCGAGACAAGCCAGGTGAGTGCATTCAGAGGCTTCTGCACCATTTCTGAATTAAGGACAAATATTGTCTCTAAGTATGACCTAAAGAGGGAAGCAAAGAAAGCCCCCGATATGCAATACAGATGTCAACAACATCCCTTTGAGCATTAGGAACTAGGAGCTGAGTGAGTCAAAATCGATGCAGTGCCATTACTGTCAGTGGAGCTCTTCCAGCTGATGTGGCCCTCTCTTTACATGCTGCCTGAGTACAGAAACCCTGTGGAAAGGGACAGACCAGCCTTGAAGACTGCCACCACAGCCCTTTACTGACACTGGGCTTAGGCTGTCACTGTAATAATGAATGAACAAAATTATAGCTCATGGTAACAGTACATATTGATGGGCATGGTTTTTATTTTGGTCAATATTTCAGTGAGGCTCCTACCCACTGTCGGGAATGCAGATCAGGGAGGGGTTGGGCTGATGCAGCAGAAGAAAGGAACATTGCCAGGCGCTGTTTGATGCTTTATCGTGCTGTAATTCTAGAAGCTTTTGCTTGCAAGAATCAAATGTTAGATCTCTCTCTCAGGGTTTTATTTTGCTAGTACCTATGGGAACCAGCTGGGCTGGCTGCCTAGAGAAAAGACAAAGCAAGCCAGTCAGGAAGTTTATGGTGATTTAAGATAGATGCTGATTATTCACATTTGTGTAAATAATAAAATAAATACAGTGAATGGGAACAGTTGCTAGTGTATTTCTCTACTGCTTCCCAAGAAAAAAGAGAGCTGCTGTGCATAAGTTAAGGTTGAGAATTTTCCCACCGCAGCAGACCTATTTTATTGCAAAGAAGAGAGCAATACCCTGGAAAGGTAAAGATGTACAGTATTGTCGGTGTTAGAAATTCTGCACTGAGGACGTTTATGTTAGTGAATTGATTGGGAGGGAAAAAAAAGTAACTTTTTCTCTGAAACATAAACAAGAAATACTCTCTTGGGGGCAAATGACACACTGCAAAAACTTGGAACAAGGCCCCATGGGCGTGCTCCAGTGGTAGCAGAGCTGCAAGAGTTTAACACTTAAAATCCAGCCCTGGAGGGACAGGGCTGGTGCGATTTGCTTGCTAGATACAGCCTACAGCATTGCTGCTGGCCTGGGCCAAGAGATGAGCAGCCTCTCATTATCTCTTTTCTCTGCTGGAATTCAGTCAGTTATGGGCAAATTCTGAGGAAAAGTTATTTGCTGGACTTTATTGTGAATCTTTTGAAATGTGCTGTCTGTTTTCAGAGAATGTAAGTACCATGATTTGACACCTGAAGTTTTATTTCCTGCCTTTAGAGCAGAATGGGTCATTTTTCAGCAGACTAGCTTCTTCAAAAGACTATTGTACTGCAGAATTAAATGCCCTGCCTCAGGAAACAGCATTAGAGACTCTGAACTTCTTAAGCCACTCTATAAAATTCAGAGGTTAGGAAGAGAGATACCTGTCATTTTTTAGCCTGGCCTGAGGAAAAAAGCTTGTTTCTCTAACAGAATCAGAGGAGAAGCTCTGGAGTCAGGCAGACTACCAGTGGGGAAGACCTTTCTTGCAGTTTGGTTAAATTTCTGGTGGAGCCAGGAGACATTTGACACTGAGGAAGCCAAGCCACCGCCCTGGGAGGGAGGTTTCACCAAAGACAGTTTGGGGTCTAACCTGGAGCTCCTTTCTCTTTGGGGCCAGAGGCACCCTGCCATTGAGTCTGGGCCATGTCAGGTCCAGCTGATCTAAAGATTACCATGAGCCTTTTTGAAGTCATATTGTCATTTGTTCCCGACCTCTTTTATAGGGCTGTATGACACCCTGTACATTTTCAGATGGCTCAAATAGCCAATCTTGTTTTCTTTCCAAATTTCCTTCCATCTGTGATTGCACTTCTCAGCACCTTCTTTCCTTTTCAATCACCAATTTGGGCATATCTTCTCCTGCATTGATTTCTCCACCTGTCTTCTCTTTTTTTTCTCTCTGCCTGCACCACCGACTTCTGTTCTCTTTTCATGATTTTTCCTTGCTTTGGGATTTCTCACCAGAAGTCACTGATCATGAGAAGAGGATTTTTCCAAGCCTGGGATTTTGTTGCATGATCAGGGTGGACTCTAAGTGTGTGGAGAGATAAATCATAATGGAAAATAGCTGCAGTATTCCAGTTCTGTTCACACAGCTCTTAAAATAGAAAGAAAGGACTCTTTGTAGGCTGCAGTTCAGATGTTTGTCTGATGCCATGCTAGGAAGATGTCTGACTCATAAGCCCAGTCAGATTTAGCTGCAGTGTTTAGAGATGCCACCATGCTGAACTGTCTGCCCTCCCCCTTGACTGGCAGTTATTGTCCTTGTACCAGAAATAGAATGAAACGGATGTCCTCATCTTAACCCCTCCATACTCGTCACTGTCCACAGTATCAGCTTAGGACACTGGTGATAACAGATTTGCTCTAATACACTGCTCTGTGAATTGAGGCAAAGACCTGCATTTTTTCTGCTGCAAGACCACTAACTCAGGCAGAGGGGTACAGAGGGTACTTAGGAATCTACCAGTTTGATTCCCGTCCTGGCTTACCAGGACCTTTCTGGGGTTTTTTTGCGTCTCTTCAGTGAGCAGACCTGAATACCGAGGGGAGCAGTTCCCTGTGAAATACAGGTGCAGGTTTCCTGCAGCCACCTGCAGTTAGCTGTGTGGAGTGCAGAGGGCAGAATGGAAATGCATTTTAAACATGAATTGGACTTTGAGACCATGACTGAATTTTTCATTGCATCCCCACATGTCCAGCATTGTAGGTGCAAGAATTAAATTGCAAGATGTCATTGGCAGCGTCCACAGATAGACAGTTCGTGCATGAACCGGCTCCTGGAGGTGGCACAAGCAGGGTCACCGGCCCCGGCTAGGGGCAGATGAGGGGTGCGTGGCTTTGCAGCAGTCCTTGAAAGAGCTGTTGTGTGGGGTAGGGGCTCTCCATTTCCACTGCTGTGAATCCAATATCTTCCACCAGTGCTGAATTTTCTCTGCACTCAGTCTGACACAGATAATTAAACCAGACATTAATTTCGGTCATAGAGAATAAGTAATGCCAAGCTAGAATGTAATTTAACCTTCATAAGAAGTGCGTCAGGCAAATATTCTTTAATTTTGTCCAAGGCGGCTGGGCGGGCAAGAGAAACCTTGACCCCGTCCATCTACTTCGAGTACAGTCAGTGCTGGGCACGAGCCCAGGTCTGTCTGTCTGGCCAGCAAATGCTCGCAGGACTCGTGGCATTCATCTCAAGCACAGGACAGGAACAAACTGGTGTCACTCCCCAGCGTTGGGCAACCTGGTGTCATGGAGCCTAGGAGGGCTGAGGAGCCGTTTCATTGCCTGGGCCTGTCTGCTGCTCTGTGGTCATGGGCGCACAGGGGACATGGTAGCTGGTGACATGGTGCCTTTTGCAGAAAGGAGGGGAATGAGGGTACCCGCTGCATTTCAGCTGGCTGCCGGTAAGCCATCTGCTTCTAATGACTTTCCTAGACTACTGCTGTGTGTTGGGTCTGAATTTCCAGCCCAGAGGTGAAAGGTTCATTCACTTATTAGGCTATTAATTGTCCAACCCACCAGTCTGGTTCTTAAGTGGCAATTAATGAGAAGCCAGAGCTAAAGCTTCTAACTGGGAGGAGCCTTACAAAAGAAGATTAATAAACAGTGGAGGAAAGGGCTTGGGAGGGCGTGAGATCTGGGCAGTTCATGCACCCAGGATATTGCCATGAACTCTGACAAACAGCAGGCCCAGGGTAGAAAGTCCCACAGGGCCTCTGCTTTAGCCCAAGTTTTTCTGGCCCTTTCTTGAACAACAATTTTCAGCAAAGGGGAGCTCTTCAGTGTTTCAGTTCTGCATTTCCATCCAAAACCATTATGAGCCTGGACTGGCTGTACTGTGTGAAGTCCACCAAGGTAACACAGTGAGAAATTTCACTGTAACATGCTTCAGCACAAGACTTGGATGTTCAGTGTCAGGTTAAAAGGCACATTATTTATGGGAAAAAAGATTCCAGTGCAGTTTCTCAGGTTACTTCCCTGCAAATTATATTTCTTTGCCATTCATCAGACCCCTTGTTCTCTGTGCATAAGAAAGCTCCTTATTTACAGCGTACACAGCAGACATGTGCTCCAAACAGCAGGAGGAAAGGGCTGAAACACAGGTTATCAGTGACTTAGCCAGAGACACTCTGCAGATATTTTATGCAGCCCTTTGCTTTCCCATGCAGTGAAATATGCTCAAGCAAGCAGCTGGTATCTGCTCATGAGAAACACTGCTCAGATGCTGAGCCTGCTAGAGACACCTGCACACACCCAAGATGCTGTGACACTCAGTGCAACCACAAATGTTTTAGAGATGGGGAAGGGGTATGTTCAAATACTATGCACTAATGGAGGCTTTTCAGCTCATTGGGACCATAGCAGTCATTTTCAGTTGACCTTCTTTTTATTACATATCTGTTTAAGCACCAGAAGAAAGTTGTTAGAGCTGCTGCTGGAGAGGAATAAATAGTATGAAGAGCCATTTCACAAAGGAGCTAGCTAACCTGGTCAGCCCCCTGCATTTTGGACATCTGTTGTGTTATGGCTGTCATGTTGCAACCCTGTTTTTGCTAGACTTGAATGGTCCAATGCGCTGTCCATTGGGACAGCCTCCGAGGGAGCCCTGCATGATTGATGGCCATGGGCAGCTCCTGGTAGCCGATGGCTTTATCCAAATCTTGGGCCCCTCTTCTCTTCAGGGCTTTATCCCATGGTACTCTACCAAGCAGATCCCTGAAGAAGCCAAAGTCTGCTTTCCTGAAGTCCGTGGTAGCAACCTTGCTCTGTGCCCTGTTCACTGCCCTAAGGATATGGAACGCCACCATTTCATTGTCACTGCAGCCAAGGCTGCCCTTGAGGTTTGCATTCCCCACCAGCCCCTCCTTGTTGGTGAGGACAAGATCTAGCATAGCACCTGTCCTTGTTGTCTCCTCTATCACTTGGAGAAAGAAGTTGTCATCAACACATTCCAGGAACCTCCTGGATAGCTTATGCCCTGCTGCGTTGTCCCTCCAACAGATATCGGGGTGGTTGAAGTCCCCCATAAGGACCAGGGCTTGTGAATGTGAGGCTGCTTCTATCTGTCTATAGAGGGCCTCATCTGCTCCGTCTTCCTGGCTGGGTGGCCTGCAGCAGACCCCTACTACAATGTCACCTGTCCCTGCCCTCCCTTTAATCCTGACCCATAGGCTCTCAGTCAGTTCTTCATCCATCCCCAGGCACAGCTCCATGCTCTTCAGCTGGTCATTGACATAGTGGGCAACACCCTCTCCTCATCTCCCCTGCCTCTCCTTCCTAAAGAGCCTGTATCCTTCCATTCCAGGTCCCTGTTGATTGCACAGCCATCCCTCCCCCTCAACATGGACACAGTCTTTTGTCTAGCTTCACAGCTGATCATTTTTAACTAGGGGCAGGAGCTAATATTGGTGATCTTTCGTAGCGCAGGATGTGCCTGACACAGGCAGCCTGGGAGGCACGCTCGGAAAAAAGGGTTATTCAACATACAACCTGTATAGATTTTCAGCAGCTTTTCTCAGCATTAGCCAAGGCTTGTGTATCATTGACTTCTAAAGTGCTTTGGAAAACATAACAGTAATGTAAAAGAAATAGTTTGTCCATCAGGTTTTCTCAGAGTGGCAGAGCCATTGGTTTTAGACCAATAGAGCTGTTAGGTGCTATAGCTGTGTTATAAGAGTGCAGATCTCCACTAATGTGTTTACGTGGCTGCTGCAGACAGGGCACAGCATCTTTAGTGTTAGTGCAAATGCTTTTCCATTCTTTGCATAAATTAGGAGAAACATATTATTTCATGAACTGCTGCTTATACAAGTTTTGGCAGAGGATCAAAGTTAAAAAAAAAGTATTTATTTTTTAATGCATGTGAAATGAAAAGTAAGGGTTGGGACAAAAATTCAACCCTGGAGCTATTTTTCAGGTTACAGGGGGAAAATACATCATAATTTTACCGGCAATGAAGAGAATCCCTGGAGTTAATTATAACGGCACTTTCCCATAGCTGGAGTGAAGCTGTATGTGTCAGCACTTCTGCTCCTTTCAGGGCTCCACAAATGGTGCCATTTTAGGTGCCAAGGCACACACAGATGCAAGATTTAAGGGGAAATCATTCTTAAAATTGTAACTTTGGAATGAAATGAAAACCAAAATGTTGACCGCTTTAATGCTGTTTTCTCCTTGTTTGCATTCAAAAACATCTGCACTGAAAAACACGTAGCTAGCGAATTGGGGGAAAAATGCCATTAGCACATGACAAAACTTGTTTTATTTGTTTATTAGTGGATGTCTCATGTATGTGATAAGACAGGAGTAACACTCCACATCTTTGGCCTTTGTCCAGCAAAAACCCTGAAGGATATGCTTCACTTTAAGCATCTTAAGCATTCTTCACTTTAAGTGAAGAAATCTATTCATGTACTTAACACAGATGGAGAAGAGGGAGAGCGTAGAGGTTGGTGCCATAGGGTTGGGGAAATCTAATGAGAACCTGCAGCTGGAAAAGAGTGCCCAGTACACATATATATGCATAAGTTTTATCTTTGAACTGATTGGACCATGTTCTCTTTAAAAAATCCTACATTTCTGGAATTAAACAATTCTTCAATACATAAAATAAGTGCAGCAGAACTGGATACTTTATGGCTTGTTTCTCCCCATTTGCTTAAACAAGAAAAAGTAAGAAGATAAGCACAGTAAATTCTGCCTAAGGATTTTGGAAACTCCATCCATTCATTCTGTGGTTTTAAGTCATCAGGTAGGGCATATGAATAAATACAAATAATTCTTTATGGCTTGCATGATATCCATGTTTCCTAACTGGCAAACTCCTCACCCCCTGTGCACTGCAGTAATCAAGGCAATGAAAGTTTTAACAGATTGGAGCCAGCTCTGTTAGTTACTGATGGATCAAGACTCCACCACTTTCCTGTAAAAGCGTACCTGGCAATACACCATTCAGAGGCAACACACACCTAAATTAAGCCATCTCTCAGGTAGGGCTTTCCTGTTTAAGGTCCATGCTGGATAAGATACACTATATAGCAAGTCCTCATACTCACATATGTATCCCATCCACGTACCTCTCATTTGTCTTGGAGCGGTTGCTGCTCTTTGCCTGGTGATTGAAGATGGGTAGAGGAGGAAGGAAGAAGAGGAGCAACTACCCTACACAGCCCTCAGGTCCTAAAGTCTCCCACATACCTTACAACCATCCATTCCCTGTGCCCTACCACTGACTCCCCTGACTCCAGAGTTAAACCCCATTGCCCAGTCTTGTGATCATCCTTGGGGATCTTGAGTCACTGAGCTAGAAGGGAACTTTCAGGCCAGCAAAGACATATGCTTATGTTGTTGTCAATACTAAACACTTTTCTACTCTTGAATGCCAGCAAACTGTATTGCCTGACATAGTGGAGCAGCTGGCAGGAATTTAGCCACAGAAGACTGCTCTCACCTTACGACACTCCATCAGAAAAGACCATGAACACAAACATACAGGTTGGTCTTTCCTACCAGGACCAGTGCTCGGAACGGCCAGCAAGGAAATTTATAGAGTCCACTGTGGCTTACGGGGATTATTTGGGGTCCTTCAAAGACTAGCTAGGTCAAATGTTCACAGAAATCTTTTTGGGTTATTGTTTGTGGCAGACTGCTCCAAAAGGCAGCAAACAAATATAGGAAATGTTCTGGCTGGGACCTGCAAAGCAACTAAAAGGCATGTGCCCCTGTAGCCCAGCAAGTGTTTACAATGGTGGACAAAAACCAAGGTCATCAGTCTGCTGTGCCCTACAGTTTTGGGTCTCCAGTCCACACTAAGGGCTGGGTGTCCACACTCCTGCTCAAGCATGTTCACTACCAAAGACTGTCAGAAACATGGGGAGGGAGCAACCCACACTAGACAGGACAAAACCAAAGCATAACAGAGAGCCAAAGAACAGGCTCAAGGTGCTGAGAGCTCCTGTGGGACCCCTGTGGCATGTTGGCCAGCAGGGAAGCTGAGGCTAGTGCGAGACCACCCTTCCCCATGGGTGCTATATGGTGGTGACCATATGAATGCTTCACCTAGAGCAGTTCATTATTACCTATCAGTTGTGTATGTTAGATAGTAAATACTTGCATTGCTCTCTTCAGCTGTGTGCATGCTTCACACCGAGCCTCTGTGATCATGGTAAAGGTTGCCCGAAGTAACCCAGAGAAGGACGGTAAGAACAGTGTTTGAGAACAACCAGCCAGTGGCCAAACGGCTTTCTTGGTCCAGTCATTGTGACTGATGTGTTTAAGTGCAGACATTTGGCTTTGGAAATACCTGGCATGTTTTCCAGCTCCACAGTCATCCTGTCAATCTGTTTTCACTGTTGTTCACTGCTAGGTTTCCTCCTCAGCTTTGCTGGACACAATCCACAGCACAATAAGGAACATGCAGGTGATGCTGAGCCATGCCAACCCCCACCTCCTGCAGTGGTCACAAAATGCAGGGGAAATGTTACTGTAACTGGCTTATCCCAGATCATATGTTGGAGGTTGGATAGCTGGTCCAGTTTCCACCCATTTGTGCTGCTAATATGGCACAGTGAACAAACAAAGCTGCCCAAATGAAGCTGTCAAAGACTCCCCACAACACAGGAGCTTTCTTAGGTGACAACAAGCTGGCACAGCCACCTTTCTGCCAGCCTACAAAATTCAGTATAATCAGCAAGCCAGGGAGAGGATAAGGCAGGCTGTGTAGCATGCTGGCACATCCTTGGCAGAGGCAGCAGTTGGAGGCAGGAAAATGAACACGCTGTCCCATTAGAGGCACTTGACTTGCTGGCTTGTGTTCCTGTGGAGTCCTTTGTGGGCACAGCAGAGCACAGACACTCAGGGCAGCACCCAGCCCTGCTCTAAATCACCTTCTGACAGGACACTGCCATTCCCCAGACTAAGAGGTGATGAAAGCAGGATGGTGTGAATCCTCCTGTTAACACCCCTCTTAATCCATTCTAGGTTTTGCAGAGCTCCCTGGTCTGGGACTGAGAACAGAAAACAGCTTTACGCTGTGCCTGTTTGCCCTGCACTCTGCTGAGCTGAGGGGGATCCCAAAGCAAAGCTGGAAACCAAACCGAAACCCTTCTATTCAGATAACCCTGCCCCTGTAATACAAGCATCTCCCCAGCTCAGGTGTAGCAAAGCCTTTTCTTCCTTATTTCCAGGATCTGTTTTACCCACTGTTACTGCCTTCTCTCCTCTCCTCCCTCCATTGAGCAGTTGCCAAGGGCATTTTCTATGCAGCTTGGCCCTTAACGTTTTACCCTAAGCAAGCAGCCAGGACTCCAGCTGCCTAACTCCACTGCAGCTGGATGCTTACAGAGAGCTTCAGATTCCCAACCCCGAGATAAGCCAAGATAGCAATGCTGAAAATATACTCAAACTGAGGCTTGTATCTGGGTCACATAGCTGCCAAAACCACCCCCGTTCTGTTGAAACAGCTATTGAATTTGCTTCTAGAAGGAAAAAGACAGTAACATGCCAAGTGACACTAATTGTTAGGCAGCACTGAGCAAGTATAATGCGCTCCTGCAAATTATCTGGGAACATTTTTTCCCCTGTTTTGTAATGGATTTTGAGGGAGGAATGGGGAAGTTGATCAAGGTGAATGCATAATCCATTAAAATCTGTGAAAAGGCATAGCTCTTCCAGGGGAACACTTTTAGTAGAAAAATGTTACCTGTTGGTTAGACATTTGTGGGGAAAATATTAATAAAGTCTTACAGATTTGAGGAGGAAAAAATCCCTCAAAACCACCAAAACCATCATCAACTTCTATGTCAATGTTATCAACTCATTACAGGCAAAAGCCCAGCTTTCCTTTGCACCACTTTCAGCACTGATTAGGAAGGTGGAGATGGCATTGGGAGAAAGAGAGGTCCTGCTTTGGAATGGTGATAAACCACAGAGAATTCAACAGTACCATTTCTTTCCTTTCTTTAAGCCATACACATAAACTTCTTTTCATCATCATGAGTTTAGGAAAGAGATACCAACTTACCAAAAAAGCCCAAATTTTTTCTGGATTGGGTTAACATGGTGGATTTGTGAAAGGTGATATAAAACACTGCCGAGCATAGTACTGCCAATGCACAGCAGAAAAGTCCCCTTGGATGGATAACTTACTCTAACAACAATTTCAGACTAGCAAATTGAGGGCCAGTAGGTTTTGTCTCTGTCTCCTTTATCAGGTTTTGATACAAACAATTTCACACGTGCATCTGTTTCTCTTTCCCAAATTAAGCAGTACAGTATTCAGCCAGGAGGAATCCAGATGACTATTCAGGGACAAAAGAGCTGTTCAACTTAAATAAAGTGATTAATTTGTTTCCTTTGTTTCTCTAGTTGGAGAAGAAAGAGGAAAAGACAGTGGCAGAGTAATTATATTTAAGTGTACCAAGAGAGTTTTGCAGTCCTGAATTCATGAGTGCTTTGGAGTTGCTTGGAGATCACCAGCTGGGACATGCTTCCTAAATACAGGGCAGAACTATTTGAAGGCAAGAATACATGACACAGCAGCTGAAGAGTGGTGCGCTTGGCTTGTTTGCACTCATATGTGCTTCTTGGTCTTTTTTTAGAAAGCCGCATGTGTAAGTTGCGGTGGCTGTGCAACGTGGTATATGGAGTGAGGCTGCTATTCATGGCTCGCTGTGTAGCACCATGCACCCGCTCCGGCTGGTGGGTAATAGAGATTTGCTGCAGGTGTGTGTGGTTGCACTGGGGTTTGGGTTTTACCTCTTCCATTGACTCTTTTTTTCCAGGCAAAAGGACTTTTGAGAAAGCATTTAAAATATTTTGAAACCTATGATTTAACACACCCAGCTGCTGTTCTAAGTCCAATAGAGTCAGTGGGAGACTGACTGTGGCAAGGCTACAGTTTTATCATGGGAAGGCTTACACGGATATTTCACCTTATCCATTTTACATTTTCATTAGATGAGAATTGTTTAAAGATAAGAATGTGCACAAGTCTCCAAGGTTTCATGACCCTTAACAAGGGAAAAGAAGAGGGAAGCAGGTTTCCAGATGAAATATTAGACAACATCTGATGTGAAACCTTTTGGGAACCCTAGTGTTCCCTGATCGTGGCTGGTTCTGGTATCAGGAACTGGAGGCTGCTTCTGAAGGAGCAGTGGCAGCAGAGCAGCTTTATTGCTCAACAAGCATTGACATCATTTAGTGCAATGGTTAGCTATCTCAAATCTAATTGCTCTCATGCTGTAAAGCACATACTGATTTCCAGTGCTTTAACGAGGGAAGAAATGTGCTCTGGTATTTAGGTTGTTTTCCCATTTATTTACACTCTTTCTAAATGGAAAAAAGAGGAAATAAAGAAAAGAGAAACAGCAGTGGCATAGCTTCAAATCTTTTACAGTCAAATGCAGACATAATTAGGAAAAAGTCAAGTCCACCTTCTGCAGCTGACCCCTATTCAAAATACATGAAAAAATCTTGATCTAGATATTTGGATCCAGAGGACATTGAAAGGAAAGACTGGACAGAACTAATGAGCCAACACATGTGAATTTTAGCCCTTGTAAAATTCACTACAATAATTTCCAATCTCTGAAGTTGATGGTGGCTTTGTTTTCCAATTTGGGTTTGGAGAAGTACAGAATACTGAATGCTGCTGTCAGAACTGGATGACACTTGACAAGAGCATAAAATAATTTTTTCCTGGGTATGTCTGACAAATGATTTGGCCTGCACAATTTAACAAGGCCATAAGAGATTGGAATCACCAGAAAATGATTTCAAGGCCAATGGGCTAGAGGCAGCTCTGTTTTTTTCTGTCTAAGCTGTGGGTCATTATGGACACATGACAAAATATGTTCCAGGACTTTGAAGATTTGAGAAGCCTTAGGATGAAATGGTAGCAGCTGCTCATATCACAGACAAGGAAGAAGATTCTTTTACAGGCAAAGTAGAGAAGAATGTTACCAAAAGATGTATTTTCCCTGCATTTTAAGTGTATCGGGTACATTTCTGCATTGTTTCCAGCCTTAGCTGAGATTTAAAATTGCACTGCATGTTTACATAGATATTCTTTGCTTTGTAAAAATGCTTTCTAAAAGCTTTTCCCAAGCATGCTTTCAGTATGACTAACAGAAACACCTTTTAAAAGCAATAGCCACTTGGGAGTAACATTTCTAAGGAACATTTTCCCTTTCTTTGCCCTGTGCTGTTCAACCAACAATAGCTGCCAACTGTGAGGAGCAATAGAGCGTCAGGGGACCATATGCTGCTACTAGCAGGCATTTTCTGTATGTAAATTTAGGAAGTCATCACATAAGAGGTCTCAGATCTGTTACTTACTGCCTCTCATCACATGGTTCCCCTGGAGCAGGTGCCCAATCCAGTATCTATACATCAGTCCACAGAAGTCTGCTCCCATTCAAGCAGGCAAATGTTTATTTTTGTTTGATTTAATTTTGTCTCTTCACACATCTCATCCTCCTTTATCCTGCTTTTGCTAACTGTTGCTTTAATGAAGTAATATTTTTTCTGTTGCTACAGCAAATACTTCCACAAGCATATTCAAAGCTGCGCATGTTGGAATATTTTGCTGAATCAGGAATTCTTTGCATAGCAATATCCCACAGTGTGTGTACAGACATAGGACTTGGATGGGGAACACTCTTAGCTACTGCTACAGGCAAACTGTGAAAAATTAACCTTTTTCTTTGTGCCAAAAGACTCCTTATTTAATGTAGTTACTGTTTTGCTCACAACTACACAGTTGCCATGACAAAAGTCAACATGCAAGCCACATTGTAATGATAGCTTAGTTACCAGTCTTTCCTAGCTATTAGAATGGCTGAAGAAAATGCTTGTAGAGCTGAAGATGTCAGTCTGGTCCAGACGAAGAGTGCAGACCATCCAAAAAACCCCTATGAGGGTCGCCATATCACAGACAGCTTGAAACAATGGTGGAGAGAATGATGATCCTCACAAAGATTTGGTTTAAGGGAGGAGAACTTTTGCCTTACCAAGGGTTGAAAAGGACTGTGAAATATGTTTGTGAAATAAAATTTTAAAAACAAACAAACAAACAAACAAGAAAAAAATAATAACATGTGCTACCCAACAATAACAGGAAAATCACTAGGATCTACTACCATAAAGCTAATACAATGCATCTGCCTGCCTTCCACTCACTCTGCAGGCTGCAGGTCATATATACTGGAATGTAGATTGCCTCACACCAATTTAGGAGCAGTGATGGACACTTAGAGGTACTCTAAGTGCAATGCTGTAGCCCTCAGTTTAAATACAGATTTGGTATGGGCAAGCAATAGGATTTCATAGAAGAGTAAGGAGACAACTTCAGTTCTGTGAATGGCTCTTGTGAGGCCCTTTTTGGAATATTTAGGCCCATCCTGTTTTCCACATTTCACAAAATAAGTTGAAAAATTGAAAAGGGGGTAGAAAAGATCTCCAGGATTACTTAAAACTTAGAAATATCTCTCACAGTAATATATGTAATTCCTCCAAGAGACCCAAGGTATATTTAGTTTACCTCTCTGAGGTTAAAAGTTTGCTGGATCACAGTTTACAAAGGTCTACCTGGGGAAGTGTCAGGCAGCCTTTGGGAACTGCATGTTGGGAACCCGTTGTTGGAAACTGAAACTGGACCGGGTCACTCGCCTAATGAGACAGAAAAACTAAGTGTCAGGCTAATTAACCGTTCAAATAACTTATCTAGAGGTATGATAGATCTTCATGTATTTAATATATTGAAGTCTAAGCTGCATGTCTTTCAAACACATAATACAAACAACAGTGATGTACTTCCAAAAGGGGTTATGAAATTGGTTCTTTCAGCTTTGTTAGGAAGGTGGTCAGTTTAGATCATCAAAATGGTCCCTTTGGCTAAAATAATGAATGGTTCTAAATCCATGCGGAATGAGTATGATTTTCTTCATATTGGCATAAGCTATTCATGCAGTTATGTGAGGTCTTCCTGACATCCATACAATGCTAGTATTTTTAAGAGCCTAAATTAGCGGTTTGAGTGTAGATTCTGATACATAATGCAAAGTTAGGCATTTTTCCATGGGCCTGAACCAATATTCATTCTTTAAAGAGCAACAAGCTTTAAGATATACACCTTAATATATTTTTGTGATCTTTTCTTCCTAAATTATTAGTTATAATAGGCAGGCCAAGCACTGGTCATTACATAAGCAATCAAAATAGCTGCAGGAAGCATTTTCAAATGCTGATTCTGAAGCACTGGCAGGACTATCATGTTCCTTCCATCAGGAACGTGTAAGCAAGTGGAAGATCTAGCTAGGATGGTTTTCCTGCAAAACTAATCTTACCACATCGCCATGAAACAAGATTATCTTAGCTTCACTGCTGTGTCAGGTACGTCTTTATTAAAAGGAAATCTAGATCCTTCTCTTGAATAGCTCTGCTCCCTCTCTCTGTGTAACGAATAAAATAATGTCTCTTACCTATTATCTACTCTCCTTGGGAAGACACTGCAAGATCCCCCAGGAAAATTGAGAACATCTCCATTAGATGTTAATTAAAGTTTGAGAGACTATGTAAAACCAGGGCAATAGAGCATGACCTTTTTATTCAGCTTTTAGCTTGCACAGGAGTTACTTCGTTACGGATATTGAGCCCATGTATTGTCCAGTACAGTTAGACCTTTGGCAGAAATAGAAGCTCCACTTTGACAAAATGTTACTCACCGTGTGGTCAACACCTTAAGTATTGAATACAATTTCTCATCACAAACCTTGGCACTTACCTCAGGATTTGAATTACTACTTGGAAAACCAATGGCCTCATGAGAGATGTACTTTTTATAAGTTAGAAGTCTTCAGGAACTGTGTTGTCTCCATTTTTAAATCTCAGCACAGATGTCTAACCCCCTCTTTCTTTTTCCTTCCAGCAGTGCAGATTCTACACTTCCCATCATCTCTGCAAGACAAAGTGTAATAAAGTATAGATGTAGATGTGCTCTTCTTTGCTGCTTGCAATGCAACCTGCTATGGAAGGGATTAGTATTCTGATCCAGACCCTGCTGAAGCCCACTGGAAGTATTTCTATAGGACTTAGAGCCAAAGAATATGTCTATACTGCCTGGTAAAATGGCCCCAAAACTAGACTCTGTATGCCAAATCTGTAAGCATGAATGGAGGAGCGCACAGTGTCTGGAGAGCTCAGATTGTGCCTGAGAAGTCATAGTCAGCTGTACTTACAGGGATGGCTGGGTGGAGAATGGGATGAATAGGACGGACTCCTGGCTTAGGGCTGTTCTGAAGGCCGCTCTTTAAGTGCAGTTGACATGTAGTCGAGAATACATTTATGCTCCATGCCACTGGGAACCTTCTGTCATAAAATCATAGAATGGTTTGAGTTGGAAGGGACCTTAAAGATCACCTAGTTCCAACCCCCCTGCCATGGGCAGGGACACCTTCCACTAGACCAGGTTGCTCAAAGCCCCATCCAACCTGGCCTTGAACACTCGAGGGATGGGGAATCCACAACTTCTCTGGGCAACCTGTTCCTGTGCCTCAACACCCTCACAGTAAAGAATTTCTTCCTTACTTCTAATCTAAATCTACCCTCTTTCAGTTTAAAACCGTTACCCTTTGTCCTATCACTACATGCCTTTGTAAAAAGTCCCTCCCCATCTTTCCTGTAGGCCCCCTTTAAGTACTGGAATGCTGCTATAAGGTCTCCCTGGAGCCTTCTCTTCTCCAGGCTGAACAACCACAACTCTCTCAGCCTGTCCTCATAGGGGAGGTGCTCCAGCCCCCGATAATCTTTGTGGCCCTCCTCTGGACTTACTCCAACAGGTCCATGTTTTTCCTACGTTGTCAAGTTATGTCCTTCTTAAGTTATCAAGTCTTAACATCCTGAGACCAGCCAAGACGTGATCATTTTGTCTTGGGACACATCTGGGTAGTCTGCTGTAAATTGTCCTGTGTACATTTGAGAAAAGCACAATGAGCAGAAAAACTCCTTTATAAGGCCATTTATTAATATTATGACTGAACAGGGAGTCTATGTATACGAGACATGGGATAAATCTGAATATTAAGCCACAATTCCACAGATGGAATCCATTCTAAATATTTTTTTTTTTCTGCAGCAGTGGGCATTGTTTTGCATGTTTTGTTTTTCCAAAAGCTTCTTTTTTCCTTAGTTGATCTCAATGACCTCTTCTGTATCTTCGTTAACCCATTTCTCTTGGGTTTTAATTTTTTTCCTTCAAACATTTTCCAGGATAAGGTACCTTTTTTGCCTTAAGTCATATCTGAGTGCTTTAATTTCTTTACCTATTCTCACAGCAAGTACAAAATGCACCCCTTGTAGAGAAGGGAAATGGAGCCCACAGAGATTAAATGATTAACCCCAGTACATCTGTCACACAGCAGAAAACTGAGATCAGGACTTCTAAATCCAAGATTAGACCTTCACCAACTGAACAAATCACATCAGACAATTAAGGTCCTGTGAGGTCCTACATGGTCCTGATATGGCACATGGCCTTGCCAGATGTTCAGCAAGACCCTGGCAGCTGGAAACATATATCAGGCTTTTAAAGAAGCATCACCTGAGATGGCATCCCCTAGGGTGCAGGCAACGTCAGGGCTTGCTGTGCACTGGTAATTTTTGCTTTTCTTCATATATTACAATCCAGGTTGCTCTACAGGGTAAGTTTCTCCAGTGAGTTCAGAGGGTTTCCAAAGGTGGCAAGGAAGGCTTCCATCTAACCCAAGAAGGCCAGGAAAAAGAACACAGTAAGTTCGTTTTATTTCTCTAGGCAAAAACGGGCAACAGAAAGCAAGCTGCACATTCAAGCTTTCCAAGCGAGAAGACAATAACAATTATAAAAGGAATTATCACCAACAGCACACACAAAGAAGCTGCCAAATTATCGACTATGTGGCCTGACTCAAGATCAAACACACTGATATTCAAACACAGGAGACACTCCGGTTTACATTCAACAGGGATGACATTTAGCAGCCCTTTTGCTGATGCTCTCAAAGGAGTGTTAGTTGAGATAAAAGAGTTATACTGTGGGACTTAAACAGCAGCTATTACTGTAAGTAGAGAGAAGTCGGGTGCAGATAACAAAGGGCTAGTGAGATGTGATGGACTGGCTGAGGCTGAGAGAAAGAAATACCTACAACATGAAAGGAGTCTTAAGTTTTCCTTTTGATCTTCTCTAGTATCCTCCAGTATAATTTTGTGTGTTTATGCACTCCAGTGACCTCCACTGCTGTAATGTCTAAATGCCTTGCTGGTTTTTAGATGTCCACTCTCAAAGCACTCTTTTGAAGGAGGGAAATAGTGATCCCACAGTTAAAAAGCAGCACTAAAGGAACAGGAAAAGTGATGTCATTTCCCTTGTGTGACAAAGCGATGCTCCGGTCACACAGGTTCGTGTGGCGAAGCTCAGCAATATAAGGAAGAGTAATCTGGAGGGGATACTCAAGACATGTGAGCTACTAAGGAAATGTCATACATCATACTGAGATACTCGTGACTGAAGAGAATGCACAGACAGGGAATGTGTGAGCTTGAGAAATAAATGCGTGCTACCCCTGATCACTGATTGTGCTAAAATCTTGTTTCACATGCTCTTGTTTCATACAGATCCCTTAGTATTGTAAATCTCCTTCCAGTCCCTAAAACAATTAGAAACAAAGCTGTTTCTTAGCTCTTGAAGATATAAGCTTAAAAGTGACCTTAAGAAACTAGAAATCCTCATGGTTTCACATATTCTGGCACAGAGACCTGTGTACTAGCCCTTCAGCCAGTAGCTTCTCCTATAGCAAATCCACTGTGCAAAGTAAGGGGGATTAAACACAGTTCTGCATGTTTCAAAACCCAGACGGTTTTCAGGAGAAATTTTCTGTCACCCTAATCCCTGCAGCTCTGTTTATCTCTGATCAGAAACGGGAGTGCCAAATTGGCATACTGATTCATGTACCAAAAAAGAGCGTGCCTATAAGCACAGATCATGATTTGCATACTTATTAGCCTTGACTGCCAGGGAACATTCTGGTTCCTTTGTAAGCACAGAAACAGTAAAAATATGCTAATAGCAGCATATCAAATTTGGGCTTTAGCCAATCTGTCAATATTGAAATTACTTGCCTGTAATATAGTGGGTAAACAACTTGCTGTATAGGATGATCCAAGGCATGATTTGAACTTGTTGAAATTTAGTCATTTTGTGCCTGAAAAACTCACAGATCAGAAAGCGAAACATAAGCATACATGCAAGACAGATGTCACACTGACTTTCTATTTGGTTATCTGCTTGCTGCCTTCTTTTCTGCTTTGTGGCTCATTCAAGAAGCTGTGGGTGGGGTCATTTCCAGAGAGAATCACTTAAATCACGGTCAACATACGTCCTCCATATACACCCCATTTCTCCTCTTCCCTGTACAATAAAGACAAAATGTTGCCTGGCATAAACTTGATATAAACCCAAGTGTCCCGATTTTAGCCGGAATAAAGTTAATTTTCTTCCTAGTAGCTAGTATAGTGCTGTGTTTTTGATTTAGGATGAGAATAATATTGATAACACACTGATGTTTTAGTTGTGGCTAAGCCGTGTTTATACTATGTCAAGGACTTTCCAGCTTCTCACACTGCCCTGCCAGCGGAGGCTGGGAGTGCACAAGAAGTTGGGAGGGGACACAGCCAGGACAGCTGACCCAAACAATCCAAAGGGGTATTCCATACCATATTACATCACGTCCAGTACATAAACTGGGGGAAGTTGGCTGGGGGGCACCATGGCTCAGGGGTTGACTGGGCATCAGTCAGCGGGTGGTGAGCAATTGTATTGCACATCACTTGTTTTGTATGTATTTTTATTATTATTGTTGTTATTAATTACTAGTATTTTCCTTTCCTTTTCTGTCCTATTAAACTGTCTTTATATCAACCCACGAGTTTTACTTTTTTCTTTTTTTCCAATTCCCTCCCCCATCCCCCTGGGAGCGGGGGGCAGTGAGCAAGCGGCTGCATGGTGCTTAGTTGCTGGCTGGGGTTAAACCACAACAGAAAGTCATCCCTTTCTTACTACAGGCAAATACAGCTTTTCCCCACAGCAATGATCACCAAAACCCATCAAAAGTTAATGATCTTTCCTTAACTCTCCAGAGCTCTGAAATCAGCAGAAAGACAGACTACAGCTGTCCAGAGGAGACCTCTTCCCTTTTGCTGGCTCTTACACCCACTGCCTCCAGTCCAGCAAGAGTCCAGCCCTCAGAAAACCCTTAGATACATTAATGCTTGTAGTGATAACCCTACGCAAACTGATCCTGAAGTCCTGAAAATTACTGAATAAAACTTTCCCCTTCTTCCTGGGGGAAATTTCCTGCCTAGATTAGAAAACACTTGACCATTCTGCTTCTCTTCTGGGCTACAATGTTACCCTAGCCTGATCCTCTGGTTTGTCTCTGTGGCTTTATGTGACAAGGAGGACATTTTCTCCATCTCCACAATTTTTTCTTTCACTCCATTTTTGTTTTTCAATTATCTGGCATAGCCTGTGCTAATTGTGCACAGTTGCCTTCCCTTTCTTTGAGGACTGTTCCAGATAGAAGGGAGAAACATGATGGTGTAGTTAATGAAATATTTTTGGCCTAATTCTCTTTGTTTTCAAAGAATGGGTTTGAAAGTCCCATTTCTCTGAGCAGAGCTATAAGTAAAAACAGACAAATAAAAAAAGACTCAGAAAGACTCCATGAAGTTGCTCCTGTTTATCCTCAGCATATCTTTACAGCCACTTCTCTAGCCCTTACATGAGACAGACTTTACAGAGCAGAATCTCCCAGCCACAGCGGTGCAAACCAGGAAAGCCCTTGAACCAGATGAGCCTCTCCAGAGCTTGCCTTGCAGCCAAGGGACTTGGGCAGCACTTTGCACTATTTCCAGCTGTTTCACTCCAGGGAACAGCTTCATTGATCCTTCTGTGAACCAGAGAAGAGAGTGCCACTAGCCTGAGACTAAACTTTTGTGAGCTCTTGGTCTGCTGAATAGCCACATCTGGGTCCCAACCCCAAAATCAAGGAGGGGAAACACAGCAATACATAATCAGGATGCTTTTAAGTGAAGAAGCTGGTTGGCAGGCAGAAACCACTACCCTTCACAGTGTAAATGTGAAAAGTCAGGCACACAAAGCAGCATGTGGAGGGGGACAGGGAGGTCATTATCAACAGAAAAACAGCATGGAGCTCAGCAATCCCATCCGTGATCTAGGGAGTTGCACACATCCACTTCCAGACACAGCAACTTATGTCACTTTCTTCCTGAGGAGAAGCGTGTGTTTGCCAGAGACAGAAGCCATCCAATTGACAAAGAGAAGCACACCCCTGCAAGGAATGCCTGGTTTAATGACAAGATTCTCAGTATTTAATGCCAGCACCTCAACAGCTAGGATCCCAGTTACTGACTGGAAAATCTCAGTGTTTCCAGGCTTAATAGCTACAGAGGAAAGCATGGAAATGTGCCCCCTTGAAACCTGAAAAGAATGAAATAATCCAGTTTCAAAACCCATGTAAAACTTGTGATCAACTGTTGTTTTCGGTCCCCATGTGTTGTGTTCTGAATGAGCCCAGTTTTTAAGACCATTCAGCGAGTTTTGCAATTTATATTCGTGTGTAATCTCCATCCACACATATGCCAGAGGGAGACAGCCTTGTTCTCTCTGCTTCTTCCCATGGGATGATTCCAAGTTTCACAGCCAAGGATGAAAAGTAAATTAACAGGATATTCTATGATTTGCCATGAAAAAGGCAGTGTGGTGATATCTGAAGCACAGCAGGCCCTCCTTGTTCTTCACAGAGATACTAGGTGGGGTATCTCAGATAGCACAGGGTGGTAATTGTAGAGAAAAGTTAACTTGCTAATAGCAATCACTTTATCTTGTTTGTCAGTGATTAGTTATGTAAATTTGTTCTCCCCTTCAATTCCATACCAGTGCATCAAGGTGACATGCCACATGTGCATAATTACTGCCAGTGTTATTTCCAGACCTTGATCTACAAAATGCAAAGTGCCACTTATTAGAAAGTCCACACAATCAAAGAGGCTTCTTTCATTTCTCTACACATGTTTGCTGTTCTCTTTTGATAGGCACAGCATGTAAGAAGCCAGTGGGAAGCAAACACTGCATTCACAACATGGCTTCTCCTTTGTTAATTAGCTAAATCAGGTGCATAATATTGTCTGTGTAACTCCTAGAGAGTCTGGGACATTATTGCTCTTACAACACAGGGAAATGCTGCTTTATCCAAGTCTGTAAGACAATAAAAATTAAAAAGGAAGAAAAAAAATTATATTTATTTATTGTTTATACAGCACCACAGCACTTCACAGGTGAATGATACGAGACTCACAACCCCTGAGGAATTCATAATCTACAGACCAGATTCAAGCTGTGTCACTCTTTACTCCCTGTGTCGCCCCGTCTGACTCCAGGTCGATTCAACAGAAGTAACAGCATCAGGATCTGGCTTTAATTAAAGAAAACTTCAGAGAATAATAACCAGGATTAAATAAAATTATGTCACCTCAGCCCTAACTCATGTAACTGGAACGAAAAAAAAAACCAAACCCACCAAAGAGCTTTTAGCTGCAGCCACGTTTTAGTCCTTGATATGCGGAGTCATCGTGGCTGGGACCATCTTGCAAAATCAGACCACCAGTTTGGTGCCCACCATGTCCAGCTATAATAAAACTGAGCTCCTGGTGACTTAAAGCTCCAATTAACCTATACTTCTGAAGAAATGTGAGCCATTGCTGATATTCAGTAATAGGAGTGAGAGTTCCCATCACAGAAAGAGCTCACAGAAAGAGATGGACTTCATCCCAAACCATTCCTGTGTTTGCTTTCCAGCCCTCTGTCTCATCAGGTACCAGCTCCTACTTCCAGAATCCACAGATAAGGCAGAGGCAGTCCCTGCTCTTCCCTCTACCAACAACCCACCAGAAAGGCCACGCTTGACCCTGTGTGGCAAGGTTTGGCCAGTGGGAGCACGGTCTCCATGACAAGCAGTGGGACAAGGTGCTGTAGGCCAGCAGCAGCTGTTGCTGTATTATGCAAGGACCCAAATTCCAGCTGGGATCTGCTTGTACAAGTCAAGCAGGAGAAGGCAGCTGAACCCATAGTCTTGGGACTGTCATCTTTGGACCGATTTCAAGCACACATGCACTTCAAGCCAGAAAGAGCTTCTTTGGAAAAGTTACCTAACAGCAGGATTATTTAATCAGTGCAGTTCACGTTGGTATTACATGTGGCAGAGAGAACAACTTCTGGGGAAGTCCATTCTAAGCTGATTGAAAAAATGGTGTGTGCACAAAGAATCAGAGATCAGCACCACACCATATTGCAGCATTAGAAAGCAAGAGGAAGACAAATTAATGTGATACCAATAATATTGCACTAGCCTAAATGCAAAGGTAGCCTCACAAATAAAGTCACCTTACTCTAAAAAAGGCTAAAGATAGAGACAGGGCAGAGCCAGGGAAGGGGAGATAGACTTCTTTAAGAAAACACATGGTGTGCTGTGTCCTAGTCTGGGTAATCTGGAGCATGTTTGAGTCCCTTAGTGCTTTTATTTGCCAAGAAACGCTGAAGAGGAAGGAAAGTGCTATTAATCCAAAGAGGCAAATGAGGCATGGTGCAGCTGACTGACTCCCCATCAGTCATACCTCCTGCCTGTGGAGGATCTGAAGGTAAGATATGAAACTGTTTTACTAACGCAAGCCCACGGGGCCATGTGGCCCCCAGCTGCTCAGTAAAGTGTCCAGTTTGGTGCAGGGAGGGACAACAGACTAACTGGCAAGGTGGCTGGTACCTAGCAAAATCAGTGCTTCATTATAAGAATGAAAACAAGGCAAGCTTTCTTTCCAGTGGGAGGGGACCCGGTTGTCTCCAGTTTCACAGCCTTTGGCTAGTTTATTCTCTGCTGGACTCTCTGAGCTTTGTGATCCTTACAGCCCAGTGTGTAAATACAGTGCCGTACCCCCAGTACTTCCCAAGCAGCCCTGTAGCAGCCCCAGTGTATCTGCTCTATTCTAGGCTACAGCAACTGGCTGCAGCCCTCTGGGCCCAGCCTAGGCAAGGCTTGGCAGCATCTGGCCACATGCCCTCCCCTCAGATTCTATTTTGGGGACAGCCATAATAGCTGGCTTTACCTACTCGCTCTCTGTGGTCAGCCTCATGCTGAGGGGTTTTGTCAGCCCTAAAGGATCAAGCTGTTCCCCATTTCCTCCAGAGCTGGACAGAAAGGACAGATAATCTGGCCCAGCTTTTGTGATGTAGCTCGTAAATGCACAGGAGCCTCACCCATCCCCAAATTCTTGTGGGCCCTGGGGGCCTGATTCTGCTCTCAGGCAAACCTGCTGACACAACGCTGCCTGTTGTTCCTTTGAAGTCAATGCACTGGCTCCAGATTTACATTGTCATAAGAGGCATTTGGGTACAAACAAAGGGAAAGCCTGCAAGATGCTCTACAAGATAATTTTCCCCTAGAGTCTCAGTGAAAAGAAATCCCATGCTGGGCAAGGTCCATTAATGCTGGGGCGAAGCACACAGCTCCCCCCCAGCTCTGCCTGGCTGGGCAGATGCAGCATCTAGCCCTGTGCGCTAACTTCAGTGGAGAAAAAACTCTTCCCTTCTCTTTTCCTCCTTCGCTGCTCTGCCAGGCAGACCCCCCTCTCCAGAGCAGTGAGCTGGAGGAGGCTGTCCATGTCAGGAGCTGCTGAGGGCCGGGGAGCTGCAGGGCAGGGGGCTGCGTAGGCAGCAATTGACCCCCGTGCTCTGCCTCTCTCCTGGTGCGAGGGGACTGGGGGAATTGAGGGCAAGGAGCAAATGAGACTGAGGCCAAAAGCTTCAGCGAAGAACTCACCTTCCTCTAACAGACCAATTCAATTAGAAACATCTTAATGGAGATCCGTTTCGTAACTCCCACTCAGCCAGACAGGACTAAAGGGGCATATAGGACTTGCTGCCACATTACAAGTTAGGGGTCTTCACCCTGGTTCCCAGCAGGCCTCCAGTCAAAAGCAAGAGCGAAAGCCAAATAAATGGGCTGCTGCCAAAGGGCTGGTTTAATAACTGATCTGGAGAGATAGCAAACCTTTGCTCCGACCTGGTACACCTTCTAACCCCAATTCCACTCGATCCCTACTAACAGAACTAATTGAAGTATCAGGAGACGATCAGAGCCCTGAAGGGTACACAGCAAAAACACCTCCGCTTTTAGATGCTAACTTCTCCTGCCCTTGTGTGCATCATCAGGGAAATACATACATGTTTGCGAGCTTTAGAGAGTGTATGCTTTTCCCTGTTCAAAGCCCTACAAAAATACTCCAGACGAGATGAGGAATGCCTTGGAGAAACAGCATTTTTTGCCTATTGAATACATTCTTGTGTTTTTCCCAAAAGCTCTTACTAGGTCGTAATATCAAAAAAACCCACTAAACCCCTTAAGGTAGTTTGATAGCAAGCAAAGACATACAAGAGCTGAGCAAACTGTCTTGTCCAAACTTTTTGCACCCTTCTCTAGATGAATGGTTTTCTTGTTCTCTGCAAAGTGCTTGCAGACAAAGTTGCCGCGGAGCTGGGAAGTATTATTAGTAAGGTTTATTATAGCATCTTGCCTTGAATGGCTGAAGGGAAGGAATCCCCACTGGGTGACCCAGGGTGCAGATTTGTATAGAAGCTGTGTGATTCATTGTGCACAGCGCAGCGTGAAATACTCACAGCAAACCGTTTGCCTGGGGAAGAAATGGGCCTCTTTCTGTCTTAGGGGACCTGTGCTCTAGCTGGCATTTCCTGGGGTTTGTTGCTTGAATTACGTTTCATGACCCTGTTTCCCGAACATGTTTTTACCTTTTAAAAGTATGTGTACAGTGAGACTACCTAACACCCCAGGCTCAAGCTTTAAACTGAATTGCTTAATAGGGAAGGTAGGTCAGGTAATGCTATTTCTGTTCCTCAACTATGTAATCAAGTACTTCTAGGACATGGAGTACATCTAGAGCATTCATTCATGTGAATGAATTTTCCAATAATTTTCTGAGAATATTTAAATTTTTCCCTTTGTTGTGTCTTCAGCAGTGATTTCAAACTGCGTTGACTGTACCTCTTCTCTGACAGATGGAGCTTGCACAAAACCTGCCGTATTCACTCAGAGCTAAAGTTAGTCATTTAATTGCTTAAAAAGTCAGGCCCGCTATGATTACTTGCTCACTAAGTTGGTGTATTAGTGGAGAGTAACTGATATCACCTCAGTTAAAAGTTTTGTGTCATCCATAAGGAGTTGACCAAGCTCTCAGGAGAAGGGGAGGAAGTCACTGGTGCTTCATCACTTTGGTTGAGGTTATGGAGCCTGCCCATGAGCTCACAGGCTGGCTGGAAGGAGGAGGGAAGAAAGAATGCCTCAGAAGACAAGATGAGGAAAGCACTGTAGGCTGGACATAAGTGGGACAAGGTGTTGGTGATGTGGGGTGATACCTGTCCATCGAGGGCTTCTTGTGTCACTGATAATTTCAGCCTTTGAAGGGAAAAAGTAAATAAGAAGTTTGCTTAGCACAGGACTTTTGTCTTTGCAATGGCTTCTGCTTAAGTGACACAGGGCTAGATCTGTTGCCTGCCACATACAATAGGAAGGGACAAATCAAGGACTGTAAAGTAACACTACCCCATCCTAAAAAACACTAGGGGCAATCCAGGGGCATTGATGTCTGAGAAGTATACCTCTCAACTGACATACAACCACTTATCAGTACCTACTGCAATGTCCTGAAAATATAGCACAGCACGCTGGAGACACTCAGTCTGTGGAAGGACTCTTCTCCTAAAGTGGCCATACCAAATTACTACCTGTATAAGCCCAAAGGGCAAAACTTTGGGGCCCCAGAGATGCTCCTGAGCAGGTTCTGCATTTTCTCCTGACCATGCTGCATTCAAGATGCATGGACCAGGCTCTTGCTGTCTCCATGGGAGACAACAGTGGGATCAATGCCACCTCCACCAAGTTTCTTTTCTTTATGGAGAAACGAATGCCTAAGTTGTCCATAATTTCCATGTAGGCAGTTCAGTCATTGCAGCAGTTGTTTTCCTCTCCTTTCAGGTAAAAACACATAAAATTGGTTATAACTGGCTCTGTCTTTCCCCATACTAAAAATCATTAAAGAAGGGGACCAAGGCAAGAATGACATCCTGATGGCAGAGTAGAACACCCAGACGGTCCTTTCCTTTTCTCTGTGATCTCCTTGTCTGCTTTATTGCAAATACTTGTCTCAGGTTGAAGTGCTCCATTTCCTTCCTAAAATCTCTTTCTTGTGCTAGTAATCAGGGCAATATAAAATGTTCCTTTTAGACCATCTGGAAGCCACAGGAAACATCAATTAACTGCATATATTTGAATCATAAGTACATTAGGCTAGAAATTTCTACATATTCTAAAAATTAAGTCCTATAAAGGTTTTAAGCTGTGCAATATTTAATTAAACGGTGGCCCCAGAGTGTGGGGATCGGCATCATGTCCCTGGGCCATGATGTAGACTTTGCCACAAATCCTTCCAAGCCAGTCCCCACCAGAAGTGCAGCTATAAAGTTTTTCCACACAGTGAGCTCCCTGTCTAGCTGGCGCAGCCACATCACAAGCATTTCATTTACAGCCTTTTTTGAAATGCAGAGGATTTTATTGGATATGTCCAGCAGAGCTGCTGAAAAATAAAAGAAGTGTGCTCCCTACTGTCTAGAAAACCCCAAAGCAGAACCTTCCAGTTTGATTCAAGCACACTGGTCTAAAATACCAGCAACAGTTTAAAATCTAAGCCAACTCCTTTCTTTGTATGCCTGCAACATGCCAGGATGTGTGTGCGTCACGGCCCGTCTCTCAGCTGGGGTAACTCAGCTGCAGTCAACCCAACCACACCTCACAGTGCAGCCCTTAGGTGGCCTCTCGTTGCAGTGAGAAGATGCAGGAGAAGGAAGCATGCCATTCCCACACTTGCTGTAGGGAGCATTGGCTTTAGCTTTGATTCTTGCCTTTGTTTGATGACCTCAAGCAAGTCACCGTGGGCTTCATTTCATTTGGGAGCGAGCCACAAGAGACTCTAACAGTGGGAAACTGTATGGTGGATAAGGAGATGGCTAAAGGGATGTGGCAATGGCTGATGTTAACGTGGGAAATACCATGTCAGAGAACAGTTCTTAATGGAGATCATCAGAGATGGTAATGATTAATGTTTGCATTAGTGATCTGAAATCAATATTAGGGGCATTATTAATGTCATCTGTTGATGACACAAAGGTAGGACGCATCACCCATAGAGAAAAAAATTGGGGATGCAGTCTAGAAGAACTGCGTGAGCTGGAGGACTGGATATTAGTATAAATAAGATGAAATTCAGTACTATAATGTTCAGGGTCTTGCAATAATGAACTGATGACAAAACCTTTTTCTATAAGCTGGGAACTCATCTGCTAGAATTGAGTGAAGCAGAGAAAGACCTGTGTATATGAGGTGATTATGGCATGACTATATGCTGCCAACACGATGTAGCTGTGTAAAAAGAAAATGTGGTCTTAAGCAGTGTCAGGAGAGATAGTAACTGTTGTACAGTGAAGGTAAAACGTCATCCCTGTGGTACACAACAGTCCCTGCTGAAGACAGATGAACTGCACTGGGAAAGATGCAGCAATCAAGGGAGAGGAAAGTCTGTCTTCTAAGGGGAGGTTGAGCATTTGCCTCGTACAGCCTGGTGCAATGAAGGGAATACGACTCTATCTGTACGCGAGACAGGCACCCAATGCCGGAGATGGAAAGGAGCTATTTAGGTCCATGAAAAAATGTTGTTTCAAGAGAGAACTTGTGCAAAACGGCCGTTAGTAGAGTGAAACTGGAAGTTAGAAGGTCAGAGCTCTGGGAATGAGCTGATCCTGCAGAGGTGACCGTGGCAACAGGAATTGAGGAAAGGCGATGCTGGGGTGCCATCGTCTGTCCGTTTACAGCATTGCAAGGATCTCAGGAGGAGGATCAGCGCTGCACGGATCAAGCCGGACTTCTTATGCAACTGGTTAAAAAAAAAAAAAAAAAAAAAATATCCGTGTGTGTGCGCGCTATGTTTTGTATCAAACCAGTGCAGCAAGTCCTGAGTCTCCCCTGGCAGCACAGCTGGTCGTGCAGCTCTCCCAGGCAGACGCACCGATGCATGCAAAGGAGCAGGGGGACAATGCAGGCAGCCTCCTCTGCCGGTTGGGAGAGCCCGTATCACAGTCCAAATGCAGCAGGGAGAAATAATAGCAAAATAGCTACAAGCTCCCCGAGAAGAAATCTAGGTTAAAAAAAAGGGTGAATAAGCCAAACTCGATTCCTAACTCTAACATCAACTTAAAAAACATGCGGTGTCTGAGTTGGTTTGCAGCACACCATCACACCACCTCATTGTGTTATCTTTTGTTGTGATAGTGGGGATAGCACAGGATAAATGTCTTTCTGCCACTCATCCCTTTCGTAGCTATCTTACATGAGGCTCCGTGACACGTTAAAGAAAAACTGCAAACATTTTCACTTGAAGTGCGTGCTTTGGCTCATTAGTCCTCAACAGTATTGATTTTCTGTCTTGTTTTCTCAGTTAATTGTTCCAAATGGAGAGGGGCTGCCAAGGCTGTAGTGCTGATACGTATCCTCCTAATCACACACCTCAGAAGAGGATGAAAGGTCCATTTTTAAGCTACTACGTGTGACTGTGACACAACTCAAACCCAGACATCTCTGTTTTGTGTTTGCAAACATTTTGTGATGAAGGTTGGTGTCAGGGCCTGCCAGCATCTGCAGCACTGCTGCTAGCCAGCTTATTAACAGGCCAATTGTCTATGCAGTGGTTACTCAATATTGTCATATTACACCAGAGCCTAGATGGCTCTGCAATCAAAGCATCCATTTTCAACATCCTTTGCATATATTTATAATATTTTCTTCTTATAAAGTGACCTGCTACTCTTCCATTAAATGCTGCATCAACCATTTGGTGGAGAATAGCATTGAGAAAAAAAGAGACCTGTCACTCAGTACCACATTTCTGAAAGCAAACCTATACATGATTGTTTCTCACTTAGCATTGCCACCAAGTCTGTGTGAAGGAGTGTCCGTCCCAGGCAGAGCTTTGTGGGATGTGTCAGGTGGGATCAAACCCCCGAGACCGCGGGTCCTGTCACACTGCTTACAGCACTGACAGCCCTGGCAAGGATGAAGTGGCGCAGTGGGGGAATATGTCCCTCCTTGCAAAAATCACTGCAAGCCTGGGAGGTTAAAGGGCTCACAACAGCACACAGGACCAGGCCACAAAAAGGCTGGTGTGCGAGGTTCTCCTCCAGTGAGTGGCCAGCTGGCAGGAGCAGTGGAAGTGCTCAGATGCGTCGGTATGCTTTTGGCACCTCGCACCAACGGTACCTCAGAGCGCCTGGGCCTCACTGCAGCTGGCGAAGGAACGCTGTTTTTCAGAGCAGCCGTGCTATCCAGCAGGTCTGCAGGAGAGAAGCTAGAGCATTTCTTAGCTTTTTGCTCTGCGTTCATGGCCAGGGCTCACTTTAAATGTTTCTGGCTCCCTCTGAGCACAGGCAGTGCCTCTATTCCTGCATGCTGATGCTGCTTCTCCTCACTTCCACAGCCCCTCCTGCCCTGCCCACCAGGACAAGCACCAGCAATGGCAGCAGCACCTGGACAGACTTCTGGTAGTCATGTCAAAAGGTGCAATTCGAAAAAAAACCCCAAACTTAACACTCCCATGAAGTGGCCACCTCATGCTGACGACACCAAAACTCCCTGAGTGTGAGAGGAGCTGGGCTGCAGCCAGGCTGAGGGGGATGCCCAGATCCTGCAGGACATGAGTAAGGCGGCATCCCTAATGCTGACCCCCCCAGCTCCACAGTGAGCAGCCCACGACGCCATGCCCGTCTCCCACTGGTGAGGTGAGGGAGAACAGCCCTGGCTGACCTGATGGGAGGGCTGGGTGTCTCCAGAAGTAGGCACCTCCCTTAGACTTTAATAAGCTGTTGCCTCCTGCGTTGCACGCCACAGATAATTGCCCTTAATTTTGCATGTTTATGCAAAGGGCAAGTAATAATGCTAGTGCCTTTGTTACCTGCCAACAGCCTCATTACTGTCACAGGATGCGGCCCCACGCATTGGTTGGGGAGTGAGGGCGGGCGGCAAGGCCTGTGGTGCAGGCCGCTGGGGCAGGCAAGATCGCCCAGCTCTGCATGCCCTCCCCTTTCCCCATGGCTGTCAGGGGGCTGTGGGGACCGATGGTGTCAAATCACACCCACAGAGGGACCCTGAGGTCCCCCCGGGCCAGCAGCCCTGGAAAGAAGGCAAGGTTTGCCACCAGGCCTCTGCCTGGAGCCACCAGCACAGGAGTGGGCCATGTTTTCAGTCAGAGAGCAGAGGACTTCCTCTAAAGCATCAAAACCGAACCACCTTTGATGGTGTAGGAAAGAGTGCTGTAGGACGTCCTGTCCAAGAATGTGCGCCAAGTGCATGGGAGAAGGGTTCCACACGTTCGTTCACAGTGCTGAAGAAGTACGAGCGTACACAGCAGCCCCCTTATCTCACCTGAATGCAAACACCTCACAGGCATGAATCTAAGACACCAGTACTGCTCCACACACCTCATTCCTTCTGGGACCCGCATGAGAAGTATAGGGGTTTGTGCACCCCAGCACATACAGAGATGAGAGGAATTCAGATTACCCACAGTTCTTAAATCTTCCTCTCCAACTGTCACTCACCTTTTACGCCCCACCATCCTCTCTACCCTCCTAGACATTCCTATTGATCCCTTCCCTCTACAACAGCCCCATGCTCTTTTCCAACACTTACCCCCAGTTCTTTGCCTGTTAATCTTTTTTCTGTTCCCTCGCTTTCTCATCCATGACGCTACAGGTCATCACAGACATGAACAAAATGTGTGAACTTTGAACTATGCTTCGGCCATCAGAATGGACCAGCAAACAGGAAGCCAGAAATGTTCCACAGGTACTTTTCTCAAGCTTAGTTTCTCTGTCTAAGCTAGAATGACCAGTCATTTCTGTATTCCTGGCTGACCTGAATGATATCTCCGCTGAGGAGAGGCTACACAGGATCACATCCTGCTTTCCTGTGACCTCAGTCTACCTGAAGCTTCCCTAGCCCTTAAGAAAATGGTCTGCACTGGAGAAAAACTACTGAGCAAGACTAAATATATGTTTCTTGATGGTCCCTACCAACAGCCCATAGTATTGCAGAGTATGTAGATTTCACCCAACAGCAGTATGGATATAAACAGATGCATTTTACTGATTTTGCTGTGACTACTGAAGGAGATGGATACACACACTTATTTTCCAAGTTAAAATTCTGTAGTTCATTCCTGGTGACTTCATCAAACTAAATCTCCCTGGGGCTTTACAGTTCTGTTTCCTTGCTTCCCGGCTTTTACAGGACATCTGCCCCTAGACTAATTAAAATAACCATACCAGAAAAAGCATAAATGCAGACTTGCCATGTCCAGCCAAAGGTATGTCTTGCCTGGTGTCCTCCTCCTATGGTACTCGATAGACAATGGTTAGGGAAGGGCTAAAAACAGAGCAAGCATGCAGCAATCCTTCCCTGGAGACTGTCCTACTCCCCTCTTGCCTGGGATGGCTCAGGTACTTCCTGAGCCAGAGATGGTTTCTTTGTGGTAGGACTCAGCTACCAAGGACGTAGTTGTACTGAGTCCTGTCTCTTCCATTAATTACTCTGCACTTTTGAGTAGAACAGACACTTCACCTCCATTTTAGTTTTTTAACTGTGTTCCAAAGAATGTGTTAATTTCAATAAGTTAACATTTTCTGAGATTTGTCCTCTTTACTTGATCTTGGTTACACTTTCAGGTATGTATCTTTTTTAGAGAAATGTAGCTTTAGATCGACTGGAACATTTAGCAAATTTACATCAACTGGAGTTAACTGTTTTATCAAAAATAGTGTATAATTAATTGCTGATACATAGGCAGTCTCTAGGTGGGGCCTGATCTAGTTGCTCTGCAGAGAGCATACGTAGCTCCATTGACATCATACAACTGAGGGCATGTTAACCACACCTGAGCAGGATTAACAGGCAAGAAGCAGGGGATATGGTCCCCTTCACAAGTCCTGTGGTACCCATCACCCTGCAGTACAATCTACAGGAATCACTGTAAGATGCCATGCACAGGCACACAGTCATTACCCGTGTCATACGTGAGCACTGCCAAATGTTCGATGCCTGATATTCCTGCTCAGGAATTTAAAACAACTGAGATTCATTCACATTGCTAATACTGTCTAACAGTATGACTGATTAAAAGGAAAGATGGGTAACAGATGGGTCAGCCTAAGTAAAGTGCTGTCATGCAAAGAATACATTTTCACTGTATTGGGTGACTCAGTTTTTCTGGTTGTTCATGATCATTAGTGGCATTACTCTCTGAACTCAATGTTTCCCATTCTATATAGGGAGGCATCTTCTTACAAGTGGGATATCTACTATTCTTTCCATTCTTAAAAAAGTTTTTTTCACCAGTTGAAAAAATGTGATGTTTTGCTGCAAACTGGCTGAAAAAGAATACTTACTGAAAGGACATGTCAAAGTTTCCATATCATTTTCCAAAAACATTTGTGTATGGTGGTGCATGCTCTGCACTTAGAGGACTTGGCAGTCTACTAGGTCTTTTTATCATTAATGTTGAGTCTGGATAAGAGCACTTCTAAACTGTGGAGAATAGTTCTCTGCTGTCTCTGACAACCTTAAGATTACCTCTGGTAACAAGTGAATAAAGCATTCTCTCATTATTTTGAGTTCAATGACTGCCACTTATTTGCTAAGGCAGTGAAAGAGTGGACAAAGAAGTTAAAAATACAGTGAAAGTACTCTTTAATATGAATTTTTATTATCTTTTGTCTAGAGGTGTATCATATTATGCGCATTAGGAGGTAATTGGGTCTTACCTGCCATGAATAACAGAGCAAAAAACTCAATCACAAGGTGAAATAATATATTGAAATTGGCAACCAGAGATGTTCAGTACAGAAGGAATCCACTATTGAAATATCTGGACAAAGAACTGGGATCTTTATGTAGCCCATGTTTACAGCTCAGCCCAACAAGTTGCTGAGATCTGTGGCTCTGATCCAGCAAAGCACATGTTTAACTCTAAGCATGTGAGTAATCCCATTCACTTCATTTGTACTACTTACACGCTTCAAGATAAACAAATATTTGCTTGCCTTGTTGGATGTGGCTCTTACTGAGACAGAAGGGAAGAAAGACTGGTGATCATGCAGTTCCATGGGGAAGAGTGTTTTGATACTTTTTTTTTTTCTTGTTCCTTCCAAAGGATGCTGTATGAATGACAACCCCAGTAAATGCTCACTTAGTGCTTGTGGATACTGTCACTGAGACTCAGCTGATAGTGACAGGAGGCTTTAGGGATTGTCTCATCTGTTTTTGTTAATGTTTGCAGGGTTGTGTTTCCTTTAGTTTAATAGATATGAAGACTGGAAGAAGTTTTCATGGGTTCTTTTTATGGTGCTCCATTACTCTTATAATTAAGCAAACCCTTTTTGTGCCTTGTAAGAGTATGCTGAGCTGGTCCTTATACAATGATGATTTTTTTTTCCATTAATATAGGTGCCTGTGTCCATACGCAATACAGCTGTAGCTGGTGTGTGTGTGTGTGTTTATGCACATAGGTATTTTGAGCTGGGAGAAGCCTCTGTTGACTGCACACTTGATCTCCCCACTGAAATGAATGACGTGAGGTGCTGTAAGCCACATTATTCCCATTCTTGCAGCAGGGTGAGCTTGCCAATGTTCACATTACAGGGAGACCACTTGACCCATCTCCATTTACAATGTGCACACAAAATACATTTCATGATTTTACTACAGAGTGTATGATTGCCTCCATGGGTCAACCTATCATCTTTCATAAATTCCAAAAAGAACAACACCTTCTGGGCAGCAGCCAAAATAAGGACTGCTGAGGAATATGATATTTGTTTCATGTTTATATCAGGAGGAGTCAAGCAGTGATAGCTCTTCTATCACTTCACTCAAGTTTCTTACTCTGGGTTAGGGGATGAGAAGTCAGTTGCTCCAAGCAAAGTTGTGTAAACTTGTAGAAGACAGTAAAGTTAGAGCATACCAGAATATAAAGCATTATTAGAAATCTCTTTCCACAACTGGTCTTTCTGCTTAAAACTGAATACTATCTCTTTTACTTATCTATCTGCTCATTTCAGGGAAAACCAAAATATATAAAACCAGATTTTAACTTTTTTTTATTCATTCTGTGTGACAGAGTTCATTGCAGAGGCTTGTTGGGATCTCCTGACTTCTGTGTTTCTTCTGGAAAGGTTCTTTACACTCTGCAATTTCCAGTTACTTTTTCTCCATAGATACACCATGTTTCCATGTTTGCCTTAAAGACTAAGGATGAGTGCAAGACAGCTATATCCTGATAATAGCTTTGCTATCTACTGCAGCTGCAGCTGGCATAATAAGAAGTTATTTTTTCTAGGGTAGATAATATAATTTTTCTCCAAGAGCTCAGTGATGTACAATTAAACTCATGTTTTAATGAGACAGAGGAGGTGCTAAGAATGCCATATCGTTCCCATGAATTAGAAAGATATGAAGCACTTCCCAGTAGGCCAAGTCAAACTTATCAAATTTTAAATTAACCATCATTATACTGCAGAACTTATTATGGATTGTCCTTATTAGACCTGTTAAAGCTAAGATTTAAAAGATCTAAATAAATAATATCATGTGCACTGTTTTAACTCCCAAATTTTAGGCCAATAAAACACCTCAGATGAAGTCTATTTAGGCACATGGGCCACAAGTGAAATGGAAAACCCCAATCATTTTCAATGGAGCCAAAGTTCCAGTTAGAAACTCTGACACTTCTGTCCTTATAACAAAACTCTCATTTTAATCACAGATTTTCTTCAGTTGTTCATGGTCCAGTCTAACTGCCTTATATAATCTGGACTGTTCTTTTACTCAAACATGCCTAATTGCCTTAATCGTGCCAAGTTCTCGATTCAAGAATGTCTGGTACAGTAAGTGCCACAGGCCAATCATACAGTGCATGAAAAATATTTTTACCAACTTGAAACATCAGATCAAATGAAATTGAGCTTATAAAATGTCTTCTGTGTTAATTTAAAAATGCTTGACAGTCTACACAGAAAGCATAATTGACGTGTTAACTGCCAAAGCGGGTAAGAAGAATGGTCATAACAGGGGGGGTTTGTTATTTCATAGAAATTTGTTTGCATTACTCATACTTCAATTTCCTTTTCATTTCTTCTAACAACTCCATTAATCTATTGTTAGCCTTCAGATCTCTTAAATACTCCTTGTAATGCTTTTGTTCAAAGGCAGCCCTACATCAGTCAGTATAATCCAGTTCACCCTAACCATTACCAACAACTCTGTGGACAATATTCACTTTTAGCTCTTTTCATAGCTGGATAGATATTATCACCATCTTACAGATGGAAAAACTAAGTCTCTGGTATTTCTCTTTGTTTTGCTTTGCTTTAATCTACTATGTTTTCACATGTACAAACTGGGTTTTAGCTGCCAAAAATGTAATTATTTCAGGAACAGTGAGGGTTAAATAGTGAGTACTATAAGGGGAAATTTCACCTAAAGCCTTCTTCCTTGACACCCCACCAGCCTCCACTTCTCACATGAACTGCTGCTTCTCTCCTATTATCCCAATATTACTCATGTCTGACCTGTACCCCACCCCAGACTCCTTCAGTAGGTAGTTTCCACCACGACCTGGGCAATTTGTGGGCTATGCAACCACCCCATGAAGGAGAGAGTGAGTCAGCCAAGAAGTATCTGAGGGAAAATTAATTTTCAAGATACGGTACTTTTAAAAGGATAGATATGGGTTATCTGAATCATAGGTTATACATATAAAAATATGGCATCAAAGAAGCTCCCTTAACAAACATTCTCTCCACCTCTGCTTGCACCCTTTATCTGACTGAGAAGTAAATTAAGTTGCAGCAGCAGGAACAAGAAAGAGAGCTGTTAGTACAACATTGAGCACCTCTGAATCACGATGAGCCGAAACCCCCGAGGACCACCGCAGTGTAAATGCTCGATAACAACAGCAAAAATTCCAGATCAGATGTGCTGTGTTTCCCTTTTCAGACACGACATAGGAGATCTTCAACAGTCTTTTAAGATCTCTGGGCTAGCAAATTCCCTGGATCAGATCTGTGGGTGGTGTAATGTGAATCAGCTTTCCTCACATTAATGGAGTTTAGGCACATAGGAATTATCAGGCCTCCTATGTTACTTATTCCATTTCTTTGCCATTGCTGGTAACCTTACCATCTAATCACCAACATAAGCTTATCACAATCCATTTTAAAAGTACTTCCCTCATTTGAAAGAATATTCCAATATTTTAAAGAAACTGGATTTTTTTTCTCTTAAAACTTTTCACTATCTCAATTATTCCCTTCTGAGAGATCCCATACATGCAGATTATGGTTTCTTAAAATGTTTTCCAACTACTTTCCTTTTTTTTTAATTTAGGAAACATTATCCCTAGCCCTTTAATTAACCACACTGCCCATCTGCTCCGAGCTCTCATCAAATAACACCATTCTCGCGGCTGTGCTCTTCATCTAGTGTTCAGAGCTATCACACTATCTGGCCTCCATGATAGCCAACCTTCTGTTCCAGGCCAAGGAATCATCTCTGCTTCCACTCCCATGACTGTGTTACTCGCAGGCGCTTTGCTATTAAAAGCCTGCCTTCTATATTGGATCATTATTTTGATCATTAGCACAGTCAGGATGCAGCCTGGCTCTGAGGACTCTTCAGAAGCAGAAGCAGGCAATACCAATGTAATAATAGCTACGAGTCAGTAGATGGCTCTATTACAAGCCATTGCGACAGTTTTGGGATCTGTGTAGGTGGGTGAGATCTTGCAGTCCTGCATCTTCCTTTTTGGAAACTGGGTTCATACCCAAATCAGTTTCTCCTCTGCATGTTAGCTGTCGATTTACCGTCCAAAGAATAAAGCCCATCAAGCATGTCAAAACATGACAATCCCCATGTACTTTTAAGTCAAATGCTAAGAGAAAGTGCTGTGGCATCACTGATTATTTGGTCATCAGGATGGCAAAATTAATATTAATTACTTCCAGCTTCCCTCAGTTTGTCCTTGCTGATGTTGCATAGAGTTTGAAGGTGTTTGGAGAGGCCTCAGCTTTTTAGTATCAAACTGGAGCTGCTGATCCGTCTTTGCTGTGCAAGAATATTTAGTTGCACTTAACTATAAGAATGGCCATACTGGATTAGATTCGTAGTCCATGTTGTCCAGTATACTGTTTCCAACAGGGACCAACGGTGAATGCCTAAAGAGGACTATGGGAACATGTCAAGTAACTATGAGATCCCCCGGGTATCCCAGCCCTTGGCCATTCATAGTTCAGGGATATTCTAAATTGGTGCAGTCTTCACCTATTCAATAATTGTCCTGGTTTCAGCATTTGTCCATGTCCATGTCACAGGTTCAGTATTATGGCTAGAGATATACCCTGGCCAGGCAATTCACATTCCCATGTGCCTTTACTCACTTCCCACAGGTCAGTAATCAGGATATGATACAGCTTTGCCAGGAGGCTAAGGGGAATGGTGGTGCAGTTCGTGACGTCATTCCCACCAGCACTACAGCACTGTCTAGCCCTAATAATGGGGTTTTCTCATTTTCTGTCTTGAGACTCTGTTCAATCTGATTTTAGCCCATCAGCAAGAGCAACTTTCACCACAAACTGGAACCAGGTCTTAGACTATATTTCTTTTCAGGCCCAAATGACATTCAGTGCAATGGTAGTTCAAAGGCAATGGTAGTTCAAGGAGTTCCTGCTCAGTAATCATAGGCATCAGGCACTCAGCTGTCTCTTGTACCTTTGGAAATGTCTCTCTAATAGTAACAGGGTGAGGGAAGTATTTCCTGCAGACCCTGAGGCATCACTAATTCAAGTATGATAAAGTCCACTTATCCAGCAGAGCCCTGTTCCCTGCACTGTGTCCTCCTCAGTCCTCTGGCTTTGCCTGCTCCTTCCCTTCTTCAGGTGTACACCTGACTGCTCCTGGCTGTGGTTCTGCCCATTGAGACACATGCATATTTCCTACCTGAAGCCCTCCAGATTTCCTTCCATGATGTATTGATAAATTACCCACCCGCTACCCTAGATCTGCCTTTAGCAAAAGAAATAGTTAAGTAAGTCCCCCGAGCTAATCTTCTGCATGGTAAAAACCATATCCAGAAAGATACGGTTACTTCAAAATCACTCTGTGAAGTGGTCAAACTTAGATATCTGGAATGAAGGGAAGCTGGCACTGGGCACATTGTAGGTTTTTCAGTTCTTGTCATTGATTTGGGAAACGTGCAAAAGCTGGCAAAAGACCTTTATTAAAAAGTGGTTCGGCTCCTGTGGTTGTTTTGTTATGTGGACAGGACCTGTAAGGCTTTGTGCTGAACTGCAATAAACAGGAAGCATTAACAATAGCTCTGAGACAAGAAGGCTCCCCTGAAAGTCCATGGCCCAGATCTTTGGCTGGTGCTAATCAGAGTCATTCAACTGGGTTTCAGGGAACTGCATTGATTACATCAAAACTAGTCCCAGCTCACATGTCTCTCATGGAAAGAACAGGTGACAGCAATAGAAGATGGTGGGGAAGCATTTTATTGTCCAGCTGAATGTTTCTCATAGATCAGAAAAGAGCTCGCTGTCCAATGCCTTTTCAATGCACACAGTAAATATCCCATTTTGTTGGCATTTTTGCATCACCCAGAGGAGACGCTAGCCTGGTGTATCCTCTGAAAGGCTGGATCACCCAAATAATCATTTCACCACAGGAAAATGATTGTCTTCTGTGATAGTTCTGAAGTAACATCTGATTCACAGTCTGAAAAACAAACTAAAGTAGTCTGGTATCCATGGACAGCTTTGGACACGAGTACGAGTGCAAAAGTGCAAGGCAGAAGAAAACCCCTAATTACTCAAGTAAGTAAATGTACATTTCCACTTCCCATGTGTCACCTTGCTCAGGTCAGCCACCACTTGTCCCCACATCTTTGTTTTACACTCCATCTACTTGTCTTAGAGGCAAAGGATTTTTTTTTTCTTTAGGTAGGTGCTGGTACTTATAACAGATTGACTTAGGCTCTTGGCTGCCCTTAGGTGCCGCTACAGCACAAATAAATACATCTGGGTTTAGCTTGGTCTTCCTCATGTGTGAAACCTAGCCTTTGCACAAACTATCATGCATGTTAGAGTTATGGGTGGAAAGCACTGAGTTCATCACAATTAGACCAAACAAGAGTCATAAAACGCTCACAGCTCCCCATGGAACAGACTGCCGTTTTGGGCTTCCAAATTGTTAAATTCAAGTGCCTCCGTATACCTGAGTCTGATTGTTCCCAAGCTATTCCTTTACTAGGTGCTTCTTCCATACTTAACACATTTGGACCATCTCTCCTTCCTAGAAATGGGCCCTCACAGTTCAGCTGTCCTGTTCCTTGTGTGGACACCCTTGTAGACATCCAGTTGCTTGATCAAACACTTCCCTACCTCCAGCCTTGCAAGCATGACACTTCCCTACCTCCAGCTTTTCAGGCACTATAGGTTACAGCGTACTCCTTCAGAGAAATGGTGAAGTGCAGAATATTTCAGACTTTAGAAAGGGTGCTAAATGTAGTCATCCTTCTCTTTCACCAGTGCAAGAAGCAAAGATCGAGGTGAAATGGTAAAAGAGCAGTATGGAGCTCTGTGCTGAAGCTCACCACTTTTGAGCTTTCTGTAGGTTTTGGTCAGTGATCATGAGATGGCCCTCACTATAGCTCATGGCTTCTCCCATGGATCAGGGCAATCTCACTTTTTTCTCCATCCTATGCAGCCAGCTTCTCTGATCCTCAGCTGTGAAAATAGCTCCTTTGCTATAAAAGCTTGTCCTTCTGGTTCTCTCTTCTGCCCCAGTTTCCTCTCCCTCTTTACGTTTTTTAAGGTGAGAACATCCTGGTTTCTTTGTTTCCCCATCTGAGGATTCTCCCTTTCTTTTCAGACCACAGAGTTTCAGATCCAAGGCCAGATTCATCCTCCAAAACTCTGGCGTTCAAGCAGAGCCCAGAATAACAGCTTATTTTCCTTGGGTAGCATTTCACAGCGATATGGGCAGGAAGAGTGAAAGTGTCAAGGATACTTCCAGGCTGCAACAGGCTCAACCGCAATATTCAGTGATGCAGCAATTTCATGAAAATAACCGAAATTCATCAGTTATGCAGAGCCTCTCTACAGCACTCCAGTGACTAAATTAATGAGGTTAAACCAGAACAAAACTCCGTCCCTGGGATAAGCTGTGGCTTGCCCACAGCACCGGAAAGAACAGAACTAGATTTGTTTTGTGCCCAAGGATATGTAATTTCTGTCCTTGAAATCACTTCCTAGAAGGAAAGAGATAAATAAGAGGCCCTGCTTTCCTCTCTCTATGGGAAAAATTCTGATCTTGTTTTGGCTGAGGCATGCTTGTGAGCTAGGTCAAAAACATTTACATGGGCATCTCCTGCTCACCTGTACAACCACTCCAGTTTATAGGTGCTGCCAACTAGGACCAGACCAGTGGACAACCAAGGCAGCAGCCACGGCCAGACCCAGACACATCAGAACGTGAGATATATATGGCAGAAACTGATCCTATGGACTGCTTTTTTGCTACGTGTTCAGTCCTCTGGGTTTATCCCCCAAGCAACTGATGCCAGAACTAAGGCAATTGGACTTATGGGTGTGGAAGGAGCCTCTCTAGGGATCCACGTATGAAGTCTTGGTGCCTAATGTTGTGCACCCAACTCTGTAAACTGTGGCCAAAGTATTTTAACTAGGCTGGGTAAGGGCTTGCTTCTCATATTGCTTCCTGTGCTTTTGTGCATTGTTACTTCTAAAGTTATTAAAAACATCTAAAGGAGGCTGAAGCAATTACATTGCAACTAAAATAAAGTCCTAATTTTGTAATCCACTTCCCCCCTCACCCACACAAAAAAAAATCCACAATGAAATATAGTGCATGAGAAAATACAGAATATTCCACCCACCCTTCAACAGTGCATGTATGAGCACAGCCCTATCACAGCCAGCACCAGGCTAGAGTGCTTTTCATTAACTCGGAATATATAAGGGCAGAAGCTTGATAAGCGAATAGCAGTGTTCCCAGCACACCAGCCAAGCCCTATGAAAACTAAAAACAATAAATTTATTGAAAGCTTTTTTAAAATAGGAGGAAATTATTACTCATTTGAATTCTGTTCATGTTAAGGTCAATGGTCTTTTTTTCAGATTCTGATTGTTAATATTAGATGAAAGGACATTTCCTTTACATTGTATTTATGAACTCTAATGGCACAAGGAGGATAACAGCCACATACATTGCACACTAGAAACATTTCTGAATTTTGCATTGTTTAAGAATTAGTTCATTACTCATTTTCCTTTGACCTTTAAGTTAAAGCCAGGGTTATTTAAATACATTGGGCCTGATTCTGGTCTGGGATGAAAAAAGATACTTTTATTTTTACCTTCTAGAAGTTTAGTGTGTGTGGGAATACGTGGTTTGCATCCAGTCAGTGCAACTTAGACTATTCACGTGGATAAGACTATGGTGTGAAAAACACTGGTCTGAGGGGATTCAGTTCTCTCACATTCTCTGTGATGGAGACAAAATTTCCAAGAGGTTGTAGGATGGGACCAGAGCTTCAGTATCTTTTGTTGAGTTTAACAGAACAATCCCTGTTTATGCCACTAAGGTTGAGCACCACAGCATTCAGCTGAGTGTGACTAGTTTTGCATGCTAAAAAATACCTGCATTGCATGTTTGTGGGTTTTCAGAAGTAAATTTTTGATTGCTCAGGTGGAGCTTTCAAAACATTGCACGAGCACAAAATTATGGTCTTATATTTGCTGCAACTTTCTGCTAACAGCAAACATAATTTGACAAGTGAAGGTAGCCCCAGAGCCTTTCGTGTGGTCTATATTACGGAACAATTACCCACAAACCAACATACTCCTGGTGACATTTCCACTGCCCAAGAAATTGCCACCTTCCACTCTGCTGTGTTACTGTCATTTCATATCCTCATTAATGACAGTCAAAAGCCTTCTGTTCATGTGGAAGGAAAAAAAAAGCAAACCCCTCAGATTTGCCTGTGTCTAGGTACTGGATATCACTCAAAATACATCATTGCACAAGGTGATTGCTAACAGGGACTAAAGGGTTAATAACGGTGTCAAACCTTCACCCAGTTGTGGAGTCATTTCAGATTTACCCTGGTGTCTGTGAGAATAGGGCTTGGCTGTGGGTACTCCCAAATGCTCCCTCCCTTTGCACCAGCTGCCAACGCTATAACTTTGTCAGCGAGATAATTGAACCATGCGCTTAGCTTCAACATTGCCGTCAGCTCTGCGACTTCCACAAAACACCTGTGAGTGGTACCTTCCTACGCGAGGTTGTGCCCACTTTCCTCGGGAGCGCAGCGCACTCGCTCCTGACTGGGGAAGGGAAGAGGGGTGGCCAAGACCCTGCGGCTAGCAGCCCCTGCTTCAGCCCCTTGCTGGTGTTTATCTCTGCCCTTCACTCCATCCTCATGGCTCATGCCTGATGCGGTTGCACTGTTTGCTCCAGCAGTGCCTGTACCTCTTCATCTGGCTGCTGAGACGTTGCTCTTATTTTTCTGGTAAGAGTGATAGCAGAGTTTGTCCTCTTCCTCCTGAAGGCACAACAGCTTACAAGCAGCATGGCTGCGACTCTATAAAATGGGAGTCCAACTCCTTTTCCCCATCTTTTCCTTTTCTTGTAATGACAGGATAAATCGTGGCCTTCTGGTGCCATGGAGGGCAAACTATAGCCTGGCAGCATGTCCCCATGTGCACACATCTCCATCACAGCCTTTTCGGTTCTGATGAAAATGGAGAGTATTTTGACACTTGTGAATGGTTAGGAAAGATTTAGAAGTTTCAGAACTGTATTCCATCATAACTGATAACGACACAGTAGCAGTTCAGTCTATAGCCTCCTGCAGTACTTGTTAAAGGCTCCTAGAAAATACGTGAAATTAGTAATTTTCTGGTTTGATTAAAGAAACTTCTCTGTTCTCAGATTCAGAGTTCAGCAATGAAATCTATGTTCAGGTATCACTGAGAAACTTTAAAATATGAAGAAGAAAATTATCAGCACTCTAACAGAATGAGACAGACAGCCTTCTCCTTTCACTTTCTAATTCCCTTTGCTCACACGTGATGTACAACAGTAAAGCCGCACAGCAGTTTTTCAAACAGTTCTAGTTTGTGAAGAACGCCACTGAAGTTTTAGTCTCAAGTAGAGTTTTAAGACCTCATTCAGATTTCAGAGGTTTGGCCTAAAGAAAACATGGGCTGATACATTATTAGTAATGATCTGGACATCCACAGCTCATTTCAAACTAGCACTAATACAGCCTTTGTGGTAAACAGTCATAGATTTTGTTTATGTTAAAATTTGCAGCAAAGGCATTTGGGGGATGCTTTGCAGCCTTTTGAAACAAGGCAAAGAACACTACTTTTCCCATTAGCCTTCCAAACGAACATATCTAAGGGCAGCTTAAAGTAAAAGACATAGAGAGGATGTCACGAGGCCACCCCCGCTCCAAAATAACAATAATACACAAATAGTTCAGCTATTGAATAGGATTGGGTAATCCTTTGTACTTTCAGTATTTCACCATCTGCCATGTCTAAAAAGAGGTACATGTAGCCAGGAGCACTGTGAAAGATAGGCAGGCGAGGGATCATGACCCCTGCTTTTGACCTTGATGCTGAGAATTCACATCTCAAAAGAGATCTAGGACTGCAAACCTGTCACTAGTCCTGCCCTTCGGAGGTAGACAATTGGCAGGGCACAGATTCATCTCTGTAAAAATGAGAAACTGCTGGGGGGGGCTTTAGGGGAGGGGGGAACAAACACCAGAGAACAACTGCATTTCAAAGTACCCAACTTATTCCTCTCAACCCTCCTATCAGCATTTCCCTTCTCTCATTTCCATACCGAAGGCAGATATAAAGCTGTGAAAGATGTTCAAGATGTTGCATCCATTTGGAAACTTCCCAGGCAGTTGTATGAACATGTTTTTAAAGACTGCCTGTAGGTCTTTCATCTGGATTAGCTGCACATTCTTTCCCTGACTCTTTATTTTGTACTGAAGAGCTCACTCGCTTTTATCCGCTGCAGGACAAAGTTCCCCTTAAATCCCCACCTTAGAACTAGCTAATTTACACAATAGAAGAGGCTTGCTTACCACCACTTTTGCATCTGTATTTACACACGAGGGGCACCTGGATCCAAGTGAAGCTTCTTTTGGGGATTGACTTCCCTTTGCAAATCAGGAGTACATTCCAGAGCTTCACTCACTTTAAGTTCACACCAAATATGCAAGTTCAGCTGGCTTATTCATGGAAGTAAGGCAAGCAAAAGCTGGCCTCCTGCTTGACTTCACATATGAGCGAGGTCTGTCTTTTCTTTTTTTTTTTTCCTTTCCTTTTTTAAGTGCTAGAACAAATAAGCAGAGGTTTCTGCTTTCAAAGAAAGGACTGGTGGATACATCACACCAATCTTGTCCTGGGTTACTTCTCTTTCATTAGGTTGGTTTTTTATTACTGAAGAGGAAAATAACATAGATGGAAAAAAATTCAGGAAGATGTATGCCAGACACATAAAGCTGAGGTGTTCATGTTTTGCAAATTGTTTCTTCTCCTGTCTGCTCGTTGATAATGAAGTTTTTGACACTGAGCCACAGAAAAAAAAAAAAAACCAAAAAAAAAGTTGCCTGCCTTGGCCAACATATTGAAACAAATCATCTCCTCTTTCCAGTCTGTTTCCATTCCCCTCATTAATCCTTCTTTCTTGCCCAGCTTAACTCTCCCATCCTGTTATCTCTGCTTCATGATGTTTCACCCAAGACAAGGGTGATGCCTACCATAACAAATTCCTCCAAGGGACCTGGCAAAAAGAGAACATGACAAGAATCTGCAGGTAGACAGAAACCTGAATGGCTGGCCTTAAGCTATATTGATATTTCTGTAGTGATATATAAAGAAACTGCAGTAAAAAGCTAGACCTTTGGCTCAGTAGGGCCAGTTGCTTGTTTTTAGATGTGGCTGCTAATTGGTCTTTCAAAGAAAGATGAAAAGTCGCTGTATTACACTGAGCCCCAGTGTAATGCTACACAGAGGAAATTTTTCTTTGACCTTACAAAATCAGCAAGATATGTCATGCTTATTCTGATATTGTCTTAATTCAAATACCTACAAATGTTATCAATCAACATCAGATAACTGAGTCCTACTCAAATTCCAGGTCAACAAATCTGTGTAGGAGACTGTAATTGGGTAATTGGTCATGATATGTTGCCCTTTAAAAATTTTCGTTTTCCTTCATTTTGGAAAGATTGAATAAATGATCTGATTGTCTTTGACCCAGCAAAGAGAAATGAAATACGAACAGCTGGGTAGGTCAAGAAGGAGATGAGTCATGTTACAGTCAACTCATCAGGAAGGGCCAGAGATCTGGACTACAGGAATTAGGACAGCTGAGTGGGAGTAAAGCAATTGCAAGTGTATTAGACTCTTATCCAAATCCCTTAAAATGGGCTTTGGTTCTCGCAAAGACAGGGCCAAATAGAAGTCAGCAGAAAACTGGTAATGTTTTGTTGGAAATATTTGACAAAAGTGGAAAAGAAATTGCTTTTAGCACAATGTTCAGTGGAAAATGTCAATCCTTTATTTGAAAATATGGGCTGCTGTCTGAAAACCTGGAATGTTTTAGTAGGAGAATTGTTGCAGAAAAATCTGAACTGATTTAGGTGAAATCAACAATCTATCAGGAATATTGTCAAAAGATTTCTTACTTTGACTTGATGGATTTTTTTGATTTTTTATTCCTGAAGTATATTATACAGACCTAAATCAATACACTGAAACACTGGCAAGCACTATGAACAATACATATGCTTTCATTTTACTATTAATGGCATTAATGCTAGAAAGAGCAAACTGTGCTGTTTTACATGTATCTGATTATTTCCATTTACAAATATGGATTTGCTTTAATAGTGATCTTCTAGAACAGGACACACCCTTGAATGCTTCACACTTTTCCCCCTATAAATCATGTGTAAACGCCTTCCTCTGGCCAAAATCATCTCTCTGCAACACTGCTCCTGATCACTTCCACCATTTCTGCTTCTTATCCACTCACTTGATACTACAGCGTCCACAAGTAATGTCCTACTGATGTCTCAAACCAAACCAAAGCAATTGTGGATGAGTGAAAAAGAAAGCTCTGAGTCCACAGGACCTCAGATAATGTTCTAAATACAAATGTGCAGCATGCCAGTGGAATAGCTGAAAAGTCTCTTTAGGTCAATGAAGATCAGGTAAAATTTGAGGCAAGCAAAGGCAGGCAAACAGTCTTTGGATTAAGCATACTTTTTTTGCTCTATGATTTTGCCTCAGGTTCATTTTGAAGTTTATAAGTTTTTTTAATTATAGCTCCAGTGTTTGAGGTTTTATTGGGATTTTGGGGGTTTCTTTTTTTTCTGGGTAAAAAGAATATCGAAATATGATAAATGCTCAAACTGGCAGGAAATATTTCCTGAAACCAAGAGAAACAAAGATGAAGATGAAAGTACCAGCAACTTGCATTGCCCTTACTAGTCACTCCAGTGCTGAGGGTAATTGTTTTTTCGTGAGGAAAAAGAAGGAATGCATGCGCAACAGCAACATCTCTGAAGGACCAAGGACTAGCACTGTATTGCCCAGTACATGAACTCCCATTAGCTCACTGCTACATAGCTGCATGGTGGGATGTATTTAAGTATCACACAACTTCAAGAGAGCAATGAGTGCTTCAGATCATTGACTGTTGTGGAGTCTCCATCCTTGGAGATACTCCAGACTCAGCTGGATGTGACCCTGAGCAACCTGATCTAACTTTGAAGTTGCATCTGACTTTGAAGTTGGCTCTGATGTGAGTGGGCGTTGGACCAGGTGACACTGAGAGGTCCCTTCCAACCTAAGTTGTTCTATGATTCTCTCTAAAGCTGCTCCAATTAGTTACTTGTATAGCTAGAGTGACATAAAGACTGTGATAATGCTTTAGTACAGAAGCTATAGGCAGCAACATGTGTGATGTCTCTCTTTCCAAAGGTGAAGACAAGATGTGAGAGTTGCTGAAGTCATGATGATCTAATGATATAAACAAGCCAGTTGTTTGGAAGGTAATGCAGTATCTTTTTATTAAGCCAACTGATAAGGGTGAAAAAACAAAGATAAGGTTTGGGGCATGTAAGCCTTTTTTCAGGTCTGCTTTTTTCATGTCAGGTCATCTTCAGTTGATCTGGTAAATAATCATAATTACTGCAGTGCTAAACTATGGAGAGATGGTGACTCTATGCATATAATTACTCAAGAAAATTAAGAATGTGAGATTAAGCTTTAAAATGTGTAGTAAGGAGACATGCAGCCTGAAGCAAAAGGAGAATTAAGTTTGTTTTGAAATAAAATACAGTGTAAAGGCAAATTCTACAAGTTGGATTTCAAAAGTCATTTTAATTTACAGGTTTATGTTTAATTTCCTTGGGATACTCTGGTTTGCACAGACTGTAAAACTACTGTTCAGTTAACTGGAAATGGTGGTGTCTGCTGAAGAGAAGCCCTTGTCTGGGACAGCAGAGGACATTTCGGGTCAGAAGTAAAAAAGTTCTTTGCTAGCAGTGATGGCCTTCAAAGAGCTTCCCAGAGCTGTGCTTACCTCGTGCCAGCCCTGTGAATCACTCTTTTACACAAGCAATAACTGTATCCAGATTATATGTACTTAAAGCAAGAAGCCAGGCTTTATACCTTGTTTTTTTAGAGACGTCTTATTTCTTCAACTGTTCAACATTAAGACTTCTCCCAAGTGCTGTGTGGCAGCCATGTATATCCCGCATTCAGAGAGCTGTCTGACCCAGTCAGGGCTGGTCTGAGCTTGGACAAATCTGAACCTCCTGTGGTTTTGCCCTTAGATTACCCTCTAGATTATGTGTTTAAAAGTCCCTGCCATTCAGCAGCAGAATGAGTTATTTGTTTAGAGTCTGAGGAGAACCCCAAAGTCTCTTTTCTCTGGTTCCTGACTGTCTCCAACTCCACACAGCTCAGCACCCCTCTTCTGCTGCCTCTCACTCTGGGTGGGTCAACTAAGGGTGAAGTTATCTTGGGGGTGGGGGGCAGGGAGAGGTCTTAGGACTTGGTTCCAAGTGCTGGCATTTTTAAAGAATACAAGGTTATTTGAGGGGTGGGCTATACATGTCCAAAATGAGGTAGCAATTCGGAGAAAAGTCATGATGTGCTCGTTGGAAAAGGCACAAAGGACCCACATCCAAAGCCCACCGGATCAATGTAAGGATGTGCAACAATTTAATCTGATGAAGCACGGGGCAATGAGATGCTCAGAAGCTGAAGCCTTTGATACATGAGCCCTGTAGCAAAGATTCCCTGGATGCTATGAAGGTGAATTGAGGTTAGCAGGGAGCACATAAACACAGGAGGGCGCAGACTTCCATCCACCTGATGAGGGAGCACAGTTTGCTTTCATCTAAGCGGGGCCCTGTGTTTTCTAAACATTTCAGATGCTGCATTCTTGTTTTGGTTTAGTTTTCATTATTAAAAACGCAGCAAATGAAACCCCCAGAAAAGAAGCGGGAGGGAGAGCTGCTCCCACATTTTCACCTCTAGGTGGATTGCTTGACCCTGCCCACAGCCCCACCTCGAGTGACTAACAAAAACATAAATCCCTGTGGGACACGGGAAGATACTGTTTTTATGTACCAGCAGAGCATGCCTCAGGAAAAGGTACGAAATCATTGCCAAGGAATCTCAGCATTTGTATGCAGCTCCAAAGTAATCACCATCTTCTGTTTATTGCCTGGGTAAACCCCTTTATTTCTTGGGTGCTGCATATTTGAGTTCCTACCTATCACAGACAAAACAGACATTTTGTTCTTCTTGCAGCTGCATCCTGTATACTCAGAGGTGCCCCATGCTCTCTCAGATTTTCCTTTCTTTTCTCTTTATTGGCATCATTTTCCTCATTGAAGAACTATAGCAACATTTTGTTTGCGCAGGAAACAATGACATATACCAGAGCTACCATGAACATCCTGTTATCTGTAAGCAATGCTCTCTACACTTATTTTTCACAAAGAGTATTTCAAAATTTCCAGACAAAAATGGCTTGAAAACTCATTAGTTAACATGAAGCTGTCCAGTCTTTATCAGTCCTGATATTCTTCTGAGTACGATAAGGCTCTGAAATCCATCCTCAGTGAATTATGACTACAGGGCATCAAGGGCCCTGTAGGGAGGCAGGAAAGTTCCCCATAACTCGCAGCTCATGATTTAGGCAGGGTACTAGGTACTGTACCAGGTGCCCTGCGTGGAGAGCAGAGGCTAGTCAGGCAGCTTAAACCACTCTATTCCCTGTGTACATCTGTTACATGCATAGTTGCTTCAGTGATGCACCAGGTTCAGCATGTGTTCTCTGCAAAGGAACTGTTGATGGAGAACACCATTTTGACACCTACACAGACTCCAAATCTTTAAAAATATGGTCTTTTCAGTATGAGATGAGAAACATCTTAACTGATGCACGACTTGTGCCTAGCTTCTTGTGACTATCAGTCCTTGGGTGCCAAGGCAAGAAGCAAGCAGGTTAGGAAGATACGTCCACGTCCAGTCCCTACAGACACCCTCAGTCTGGGCAACGGCAGATTAACTGAGTTGAGGACACTACAGACCGAGTATCTGCTCCTGGGAGCTACCCAGGACAGACCTGGGCAGTGTTTGGCACAAAACACAATTGACCTGAGAGATTTACTTGAGCAACAAACCCTAGTCTTTCTTATCACAAGCAAATTTTGCCCCAGAGAGTGCTTTAAAAAACTCAGATCCATCTACGTGGCTAGTGCCTGCTGAACAGCCTAGGTATAGTCTATCAGCACATGGGCTTATGCACACCATTGCCATGACTCAAGCTGTCCAAGAAGTTTGTCGATGAATTTCTGTATGCCAACTAATAAGAAGCCACTGGCTGGATGCAGGTGATGGGTGCATTTGCTCAAACTATAGCACTCAGAGGGTGACTCGGATCACCCTTTCAGCAGTATGCTATGATGGGAGTACTGTAAAACGCTTCGGCAAACATGAGCGCGCACTGTGTGAATGTTATAACCGCCAAATGTGTTCTGTGTCCCTGTGACTAGCCAGAGCTCTAAGATTTCAGCAGGGATTGAGTTCTGTAGCATGTCCCAGGGAAATATGGGAAAGTCATCCTTGGTATAATTCCTTAGACGTTGGGGTGAACCGAGACCTGTGTAAGTATTAATCCCAGGTAATTATTCTATAGGATTTTGCTAGAAGAAGGTACAGAGGTTTGATACTTGAACACTCTAGAGCTAAGGAGAGCTGGATTTAATGCCCAGTCTTCCACAGATCCTGTCTCATGGGTCACATAGACTGGCTGGGGACTGCGGGATGACAGACACCATCTCTTCTCTGGTTATACCCCAGGAGACTGGCAGGTATTAGATTGCATCCCGTCTGCCTGTCCCCTTATTCTTGTCCTCCAACCTCCACCTTTCCAGTCCAGTGCTTGCTGCCTGCAGCTGGCAGTCCCGGGAGCTGCAGCACAGCCTGCATACTTCATGGCTGCACTCCTGGATGTTCTGGTTTTAGATGGCACGGCTGCAAAATGCTGCTCTACCAAATTCATGTCGCTTGCAGCTTCCTTCTCTGGCTGTGCCTTTTCCAAGGCACAAAGATAGGTTTGTTAACACTGCGCTAGCTACCGTGGTTTTAAAAAATCACACCTTTTGCCTTGTGCTGGGAAATCTGTGGGCGTTGGAGCGAGATATATATATATATATATATACATACACACATATGTTTGTGTGTATCTATGTTATATATATTCTGCATATCTATGTGTGTATATATATCTGTATCTACTTACATATATGTGTGTATGTATAGCTTAAGCCTTATCTGTAGAAGCAGGCTAATATACCCTTTTTTTTGAAAAACAAACATTTATTGCTGACTTGTCAGGCATATTCCTTTTCGTTGTTTTTTTTAACTTGGCCAGTTCTTAGAGTACAATAGTACATTGGCCATCTGTGCAGAGGAGAGAGGGGTTTAATGAATAGACAAAGCAGAGAATGATTGACTGATTGGGACTGTTTCCCAGTCTCATTCATACCAGCCATACAATGGAATCACTCCCCATTTACACCAGCAGAAGTGAAAGGAGAATCACGTCTGTTTTGAGTTCATTCCTCAGAAGCTCAAATCGTCCTCCTGGGCAAAAGACTTTAAAGCACGTGCTGCTGAAGCCAGGCTATCTAGTTTATTCAGAACATGCCCAAGCCTTTTATACGTGCTAGTAAAATTAGCTTATCCTCGGCCCCTCTGATGGTGTCATGCAGCAGACGTGGCCTTTGTATAGGGCTAGGACAGTTTGTGTCCGGACAAACTTGTTTATGCAACCCAGTGTGCCCCTTCCTTTTTTTGTCCCCATGTATAATGACAAAGTTCTAGGCACGTGGGCAGATCACTTTCTTTCCCCTTTTGTGAGAGTACAAATTTACAACAGCCTGTTTGCATACCGTGCGCTGGATTTTAATCAAGTTCACTGTAAGGAGAGATAATAAAAATGAGAACCATGATTACTTCACAGTTGATTTCATTTGAATAAAGAGCTGCTCAATGACAGATGGTTTCTAGAGCTGCTCTATATGTGAGCTGCCATGATGTTGAATAGTAAGAAGAACAAGAAAGTATGCTGCTGTGGTCTTTGGGTCCTTACTTTGTCTTATCTATATTCATGTTTTATTCAGAGAGGAAATTAGATTCCACACCATTTTTTATTCAGAAGAGAAGGTTGGAAAGGGATAATACACAGTATGCAAACCTGCCAGCTTCTCTCGGATCAGGTCCACATCCCTCTACTCTGCCAATACAGCTTTAACAGTATTCTCCACCAGCAAAACACCTTATTGTGAATGTAGCTTATATCAGGAAAACTGCGCTTTTGGCAGTGTGACTTGTTTCACCTCCACCCTCAGCCCAGAGGCAAATGTGTTATCCCAGAAGAGCAAAGCAAGGGATTTTGTTTGTAAGACCTGTGTGAGGAAGGGACATCTCTATGCACTGCCTGATGTGGCTATACCAGCAACTCTTTGCAGCACCCACATGAACTGTGAGTCTGTTTCCACTGGCTTTGCGTTTGGTTACTGTTGCCATATCTACTACAGTATTGCACAAAACTGTTGAGGACTTTCCTTTCAAAGTTTTATTCTGTGGCAGCAATGCCCCTCTGGTGTATGTTGAGGGAGTATATAACCTGTCCAAACCAAAGATGTTTGCAAACTCTTCCTTGACTGCAAAACCAGAGGTCTGCTGGTCACAACTATCATTTCTTACCTCATCTTGCGACATCTTGGTGACATATCCTTGTTGGAATGAGTGGGTTTTCATCAGCAATTTAGAGTAATTTTTTTCTTCTTAAACAGAGTATTGTTTGTCCTCCCCCACCTTTTCTGATCTCTCCCTGATTGCATGCTTACCTGATCCCAGCTGCATTATTCTGATCGACTCTCTTCTGAGCTGCAATGGAAAATCATTGACTTGATGAATTAAAATGCTAGGCTTCTTTGCATTTGGAACAAGTTTTCCAGAAAAGGCAAAAATCTGCAATTTCTGAGCATCCAGTTAGTAGTTAGGAAGGTCAAAATTTGCAGGGAGAAGGAATAGCTGTTGTGCTTGGAAGGGTTAGACAAGCTTTTAAGCAAACCACTGAACTTCAGTTCAGAAAGTACCAATCTTCAAAACTAGGTACAGGTTGAAAACTATTGCCCTGAATTCAGTTAATACATCAGGAAGCAATGTTGCCTGAGATGAAAGGCAGTTGGTGCCCATGACTTGTGGGTGTCAGAAGGGATTACTACCAAAAATGGAGTCCAGAAGGGCATTAGCCTGTGTGGTTCAGAGGGAAAGAGGCAGGCAATTTATCACCTGAGGAATACACAGGTATTTGCTGAGAATAGTTACTGAGGGATTAGAACATGCCATAAAACCACTGTCTTTATTGCATCCACAAATTTTGCATCCAATAATGATTAAAACCAAGAGGTAAATACTTCAGCTCCTCAGGCCTCATTAATGGGAGTCTTTCCAGTGGCTTTAAAATGCTTTGAATTGTGCTCACATAGAGCACATTCATCTTGTAAGCTTTTGGACTAAACTTTTTTGGCTGTTGAATCATGGGTTCAGCTAGTGACCACCTGTGACTCTTGAGATCACTGTGATTATTAGCTTAGGCAAATGCACTTGTCTTCCATTCCTCCTTCCTGTCTCCATTTATCCTACCGGGGTATTCACCTGTCGTGTATTGTCTAAATCCTTGATTAGGAGGTCTCCGGGTCAGGGCCTGTCTTTGTGTCCTTTGTTAGATCTCTTCAATATTAATCCCTTTCACATTGGCAGTATATGAAAGGTGGATTCCTCACAAATTCTTATTAAGTACCCAATTAATAAGAGGAAGAGCGTGTTAAGAGCACAGCACAGAAACAATGCTCCATTCAGATGCTGCATGAAACCTTGATGCTGATACTGTCATTTGAGTGAAGTAAGTCTAGGGCTGGGGATGAATCCCATGATGAGCACTAGGAAAGGATTATTAACAGAGCTGGAAATTTTTTATTTATTTATTTGGCATTCACTGTGTGTGATGAAATAAAAATAACAAATTATTCCTTTGTTTCTCATTATGCACCATTTATACAGATTTTATTTTAGAAATTCAGACATAATTTGATCCTGAGAAAAAAGATAAATCGGCCTAAAAGTTAGACCCCAAACCTGAGCGTAATCAGGGGCTTCATTCTGCTTTACACCTTTAGAAGCACACCACAACACAGAGCCTTTTATGGCCATTTGGAGGAACTAGCATCCTCTTCTGGGATAACTCCGTGTTTCTAAGGGACTCGTCAGTTCCCATGTGCCAAAGGATTAATGAAGTTCAGATGTCAGACCCAAAATCTGAGTAGAGCAGAATGCCTAAAAGCATCAGTGAGGAACCTTGTGGCAGATAGGCACTAAATAAAAAGGGGGTTGTATTAGTCTGAGAGGAGAGCTGGGAGCGAGATGACTCTTTGGGGTAGTGACAACAGGGAACTGGCAAGGGGACCTGACCACAAGGGCAAGCAAGATGAAGGGAGAGGTTCTGGCAGGCCTGGCTGGGACTGCAGGTTGAAAGAAAACCCTAGGTTTTACCTGAAACGCCAGACTAAATAAGGTGCCAAGCTGCAATACTTGCTTTCAGAGTAGATGGCTCCAAATTCCCGGAAGGAGGCTCACATCTGAGGTTTCCAGTGGTTCCATACTGAGAAGGGCCAAGCTGTGAAACCTGGCTCTGCTTCCAGGCTCCTTCCCCTTGCAAGGACCCAGACTTCCTTCTTCCCTCCCTCCAAGTCTCCACAAATACAAACATCAGAAAGCACGGGCACGCACGGAGTGCCTTGAGTTTCTGACTCTACTATAGTAGTGCCTTGAAAAAATATTCCCACGGTGCACCTCCGGCTGGGGATGCGAGGTGATAAAGGCAGGCCTCTGTGCGCTCCCAAAGATGCTGGGTGCTCGTTTTGCCATTCATTGCCCTATAGAGCAGCCTTCAGGCTGCTCTGAATGGTAACAGGTGCTTCTGGCCCCATTGTGCTGTCCCAGCTGTCAGGGATTTCTGGGGACCAGTGAGTGAGATTGTGTAGGAGTTGCTTTAGTGGCTCTTTGCCATTCAGGAATTCTTTTGCGCCAAGGGAATCCTCCAACAGCTGTTTGGGCTGGCTTGGTGACAGCTTTGTGCTGCTGAAGCTGGGCAAAGCAGCCCCAGCTGGGCCAAGGATCTGGCTTCTTGCATGTAACTTGCTTATTTAGGCCTGTCGCCCTGTTTCGTAGGTAATCTCTGCTACTGTTAGTGAATGCAGCAAGCTGCTGAAGTTGGTGGCCTTTGCCAAAGAGCAAAATACCAACTGATGTAATTGGAATGTGAGATCTGCAACGCTTGAAAATTCTGCCAGAAACTAGTTAAATGGAGATGGCATCTCATTAAAGGGAAGAATGGGGTCTCTGTGCATGTTTTCTGTCCTTAGTCCGAGCAATGGATCTCCAGCAAGTTTCCTCTGCAAAAGATAAGCATTTGAAAGACAGGATGTAGAAGAGCTGGATCTGTGGGTGAAATGCATAGGTGCAGGCCTACTGTATTCAAGGATGTGACATCCGGGTGCAACAGACCTGGCCAAAGGCTACGCCTCCCTTATAAACAAAGATATGCTTTGCCATGCCATACTTTTGGTTTGTGCATGTGCCCTGAATGTCTTTCCTCATCCCTTTGTGCTATTGCCTATTCAGTAGCCACGAGGAGCATATCATAAGGCCAGCTAGCGACAGTGTCTCCATATCTACTGAGTCACGACTGGCAATGCACGCTTCGAGGATCAGCTGTTTGATTATCCAGAGAGCATGTGGCTTTACTCAGCTGCCCGAAGCAAAAAAAGCCAAGAAGGACAACTGACTGATTGTCAAGAAGTGTGGACAATGAGGCAGGAGGGGGAATCCATGTGACTGGTTTCTGAGTATGGTCCTTCAGTATCTAGTCAAAATAGAATGGGCTTGAGATATCTGATGACCTGCATATGTAAAAATATTTGTCCTCATTCAAAAGGGAGTGGGACACCATATACTGTGAATGGAACAATACATGCAAGCATTTGGAAATCCAAGATATGCCTTGTAGCTAATTCATACGAAGTGACATTATCTCCCCCAGTGCATTGCTGATGGGCAATTAGGTCCCAACAAAGCTGTGAGGAAAATAAAGGTGGCACAAACCAAACTCCTTGCTAATGAGCAAGACCATTTTTGTCTGCTGCGAAATATGTAAATACTGAAACAGGTTAAGCAACAGTAGCTTAAAAAGAGAAAATTTTCTGTTAATTTTTCTGTATTTTGTAGCCTAATGGATTGAAGTGTAAAGCTGACAGGCTGCTTTAAAAAGATGTTCCTTGTGGGACATCAAAAAGTCTTCATACATTACACTAGATGAAACAGACAACCACATCACTGTCTTTGCTCTGAGTGAAAATGGGGCTGCTTTTTATATTCAGTGCTACTAAAGGATATGCTTTATTCCGGTAACTGGATGGAGGAAGGATATGCTATAGAGATAGACATCATCTAGAAACTACAGTATTTGCCACTATTTGAAATACATCTCCTTCGGGAGAATGGTAAGAGCATTCATCTCCCTTACCTCTGTTACAGACATGGTTATGAAATTATGTGGCCTGGATTCACCTGTGAAAGTAGTGCCTCGAAGGGAGCATCCCAAGAGAAGAGAGGTAAATGTGATCCCGTGCCTCCCGACTATTTCCTTCTGGACCTTAGTGAAGACACTGCCTGCAGATGGTGCCCCTATGGGATGCCAGGCTGGATGGGCCAAGGCAGGGCCACCGAGTGGTTCTGTCCCCAGGACAGCCCTCCAAAGCTTCTCTGGAAAAGCCAGAAAAGACTGGAGCCCCACCACGTCTCCTGCACCGTCTCCAGGCTGTCTGCTGGGGAGCAGGGGGGAGGCGTGGGGTGTCCAGCCCCTGTGGCTGGGCCTGACTTTCCGTGGATCCCCTAGGATTTGTGATATCCCTGGAAACCACTCGGATGCGAACCGCCCACCTCTCTTCTTTCTCCAGCCCCAAGAGTGAGACTTCACCACATTGACCGCATGATGGATGGGGGCCTGGGCTTGGATACTGGGCACCCTCCAGACGCTCGCTCGCCCGGGGGCTTTGGCATCCCCCTTTCCCACTGTGGGGGAAGCCAGTGCCCGCATCCGGGGAGCCGAGCTGGGGGGCAGTTTCCCACAGGAGGCGAGAGAGGCTGGGTGGGTTTGGAGCCAGGGCTTGCAGCTATTCGAAGGCGGAGGTAAACTTCATCTGCAAGCGGAGCCAGCCTGGGTGGGGGTTGCCGGGAGGGAGGGATGGACTCTGCCTGAGGTGGTATCTTCCCTGCGAGGGACTCTCCGGGGTTTTTAAGCGTAGGCTGCAGAAACCTTTTTGATTCATAGATACATGTTGCTCTCTGAAAGAAAACAATCCCTTTCTCCCCGCCTCCCTGGGCTACTTTAAAATCTTCTCCCATGAGGGCTTTATCCAAAGAGAGAAGACTCTTCATTGCATTAAAGAGAGCCCTGCTGGGTATGAGCCACTGCACCAAATTCAAAATAAACCTGGAAAATATTGTCAATAATAGTAATAATAAAGAGCCTGTGTGGTATGAGAAAACAATTTGCGAGCAAATTAAAATAGGAAAGCAAGGGGGAGTTTTCCTGAAGTGGAGCCCAGAGGATCTCTTAGAGCAAAGCCTGAGTGTTGCTGGCCCAGCTTCTGCCTCTCCACTCCTGCTCCAGTGTCCTCCCAGGTCTCCTGGCTCTACTCCATCAAACACGGTGCCTCCTTTGCCACACTAACCAGCGTGCTGGATCCATCCCACTGCCCTCATTGCCCCACACCAGAAAACATGACAGCTCTGTACATAAAGCTTGCTGCAGATTTACCTGCCCCAAAGTTAGAGCATAGTACAGACTAGGAAGAAAAGCTCCAAGCTCCTCTGAAAGTCTAAGTTTATGTCACTGCAACCTGCTAATACAGGAAGAGGGCCAGCTGTTATCTTTTCATGCAGTGCATTTTGTCAGCTTGAGCATGAGTAATGGCAACTCGCTGATATTTTTCATGCTTTTATAAAATGCAATCAACACTTTGGGAACAGCATGCATTTACATTTTCTCCCTCAGTCTCAACCACCTTAAAAAAAAGCAGTACCAAATGCTAGGCACGACCAACTTACAGTCATTGGTGATGATGGACCAGATAGGAGAGAGAATACTGTTTTCTCAACACCACTTTTATCTCATACTTTAAACCCCCATCAAAGAATTTCATACATATTTCTCTACATACTGCAACTTGTTGTAGGGGCTGGACTTGGATTGTCATTTTAGTTAATTGCTACTTCACCTTATATTTTATTTAAATTCTAAGAAGCTCTGCTAGCAGGTCATTGTCTCGGGTACTGCATAAATGTCAGCTATGTTTTCATTTGCTCCTTTATTTCTTTTTCTTTTTTTTGTTAGGATTTTCCTCCAAGCCATTCCCCCTTGAGGTTCAGAGTCCTTGAGTCTCTGTTCCACCTCCTTTACTTGCCAGCTCAGCATCCTGCTATCTTCAGTGATGTAGTTCCAAAATGTGCACATTTCTTACAGCTGAGATAAGAATCTTTGGAGTTTTCTTTGAGTAGTCTCTCTTCCTTCAGCCTTACATGAAAATGTTGCCCTTCATAGGCAACAAATTTGCACTGCTTTGATTCACAAATTCATCTCCCCTGTCCTTGCAGACCTAATCCTGTAACTGGATCCAGACACAGAAGCTACATGTACACTGGTAAATTAAACATGCCCAGCAGTGTTCCTGGGCACTGCAGCCAGTTGGCATGGAAAAGGCAGTGCCTGTGCTAGCGAACTGCCTAGTTAAAAGTGTTCACATGGTAACCACTTACTGGAAATGGTCCTTGGACTGGTCTAAGTACTGTGCCCAGGAACAGAGTTAGAATGGGCTAAATTCATGTCAGGGTTGCTCTGACAGTCTGCTAGTGCAGGCAGTCACCGCCCAGCGCCTGGGGATGCTGCTGCCATACCTGAACTTACTAGCACAGCTGCTGCTGCCTGAGTATCTTGCTACAGAGACAGTGCTGTGGGAGCTCGCCATAAGGATCAGCCCACTACTTATCTGGGCGAGTTGTTAGTACCGTGGTGCAATCCACATCTGCTGTACGTGACAGCATACCACTGGCAGCACAATTGCGTGTCAAGGTACATTTGTCTTAAGTACTGCAAAATACACTGTGAAGCTTAAGCCATTGCTAAATGACACACATTATCTGGATACATAAGTAGGTAGGTGGGTAGGTAGATAGATAGATAGACAGATAGATCAGGATTTTTCATCCCTTGGCTCTTCTCCAATGTCTAATTAGAGAAGATGAGGCAGAAGGGACCTCCAAGGGATCTCAATCCTCACTGCAGAGCATCAACGTAAAAATTCTTACACAAGGTCACCCATGAGGCCAGATGCCCCAGGACCCAGTCTCTGACAGTGGCCTGCAGCAGGTTTGTAGAGAGAGTCCAAAGCAGGGCACGTTACAGTAATCGTCCTGTGGGCAGAGCCTCCCCTCAGCTTTTGGCAATCAACAGCTTCCTGAGTCTTTGCGTCCAATAGACACTACAGGAATTTTTCATCATAAATGTTTCTATTCCCTTTCTGAAACCAGTTATATTCTTGGCCTCCATAACACCCTGGGCAAGGAGTTCCACAAAACCATTAGATGTGGTATGAAACAGTATTTCTTCTTGTTTGAGTTTGCTGCTTGATCATTTCTTTGCATGTTTCTCAGTTCTTCTATTGTAAGAACAGCTGTCTTTATTTACCTTTTCTATGCCATTTGGGATTTAAGACATTTTTCTCAGATATTGCCTTTCATCATCGCTTTTTTCCGTAAGGAATATTCCAGTCTACTTGTTCAGTCTTTGCATAGAAGTTATTCCTCCACAACTATCATACCCTATTCTATCACAGTTACAGATTTAGTCTAGTTCTGCTCTGTGCTTCTGAGATGGGGGGACCAGACCATTTAAATGTACTTGGATTCAAGTAATGGCTTAATACTATTTTCTTTTTTTTTCTGTATTCTTTTTCCAGTAATTACTAACATCTCATTTCCCTTTTTGATCACTACTGAGCACTGGTGGTGTGATAGTTTCATAGGACTGTCCCCAGTGGCTCCAGTTTCCCTTTCCTGATTGGTAATAGGTATATTAGAAGCCCTCATTACATATGTAATATTCAGATTGTTTTTCTCTGAAGTGCATTACTTCGCACTTTCCAACACTGAATTTCATTTTCTGTTTTATCATCCAGCCACTCAGTAATGTCAACCTCTTCTGCAACTCCTTGCTGTCAGCTGTAATTTTGACAGGCAGGTCCTACCAGATTTGGTGGAAACCCCCTATGCTGAGTTTTTATTCTACCTTTGATTCCTCTCTTTTTAAAAAAGTCAGTTCACAGAGGAGCCCATCCATTCCTTTGCAGACTCTGCAACCTACACACTATTGCTGTCGTCCAAACAGAAATCCTGTCGTAGACTTGCCACTCTTCTCCAATTGAGGTTGAACTAATGAATTAAATCTCTTATGCATGTTGATGGGAATAAGATTGGACTTCTCCTACTCTATAAGTAATATACTGTGCTCCATTGGCTCTCTGCAGCAGTTTTCATCTCCACATATCAAAGTACTTGCAAAGATGGGGGAGTATCAATGTCTCCAGGTGACAGCCAGGGAAACTGATATCCCTTTTAGCAGTAACAGTATGCAGTGTTCTAGAGTGGCCTGAATGCTATTTGTTGAATAAATTAGTTAATGAGTAACAGCAATAGTTGCTAATTAACATACTCAATGAATATTTATGCTGGCATCTCGCCAGTTGTACATCTTATACAATGTGTCTTTCACTCTCACTTTCCCCTTATTTATTTCATACCATGAGCTCCCATCGGAAACGACCTATCCTGGCTCTGCCTCCCCAGCATCTGTCACAAGGAAAGCCGACTTCTTCCCACCCTGCAATGGCCAGTCACGATCAAATGTAAACCTCAAAAATCATCCACAGCCTCACTGCGTCCCTACTTCCCAACGTAGCAGTCGATTAATGGGTCCTCCACAGCACTGCTAGGATTTACTGAGTCAAACTGTACAGGGGAAAGAAGATCCCAGCTTATGGGATGAGACAGAACCAACAAGTAACCTGTGGGATTCAAGGTTACACCTGCACATTTTTTGCCACTGTCACAGACCAACATCAGAAGAGGTGTGCCTTCAAAACATAAGTGTCCTGGGATATTTAAAGCTTCATAAAGCAAATCAATAGCTTAATTGCAACCTGGAATCCAATCTGCAGCCTGCATAGCTCCAGGCCCATCACTGTACCCCACAGCCTGGATTAGCTCCAGTGCCTGGAATAGCCCCAAGCGTGTGCATTACACTCATCTCACTAATCAGGCATTTCAACTCTGTACTCCCTGTAGTATGATGAGGTAAGAACTGGTGTTTGTAATTCAAGAAATGAGGGAGTCTGTTGGTGTCATCTCTCCTTTTGAGATGTCCAACATGTCTTTGGTTCAGAGAAGAGCACCATATAGGCACTAAACCCAAAGCCTGATGGCTTGTGTCCAAAACTACCCTTAGAGATGACACTCTAAGTATTAGCCTTGTATTAATCTTGCCCAGGTTACTAAAAAGCTAATGCTAACTGTGAACATTAAAATGACTAATGCTGGTTGTGAAGAGCCACAAAAAAGCTCACTGTAGCAGTGACTGCAATCTCACATTAGCAAATGATAAAATAGCAAATAAAAGTTTCATGATAACAAATGCAAACTCATGCTTGCAGGGAAAAAAACCCCACCCTAACTGTCTATATAGTAATGGACATTACATTAGCTATTACCACTCAGGAAAGACACCCTGCAATCACTGTGGACAGTGCTGTTAAGTACGGAACTCAGGGTCCAGCAGCACTCAGGAAGAAAAACTGAACATAAGGAACTATTAGGAAAGAAACGGAGAAAACAAAAAGATGCCTGTCCTCATCCCTGTGTTGCTGTCTACATTGATGGCATGTGCCCTCTTCACCACTGCAGGCAGGAAAAACAGAGTAGGACCAGAAAGGTTCACAGGAGATCAACAGGGATGATCAAAGCTACGGAAAGCCTTCCAAATAAAGAAGTATCATATGGGCTGGGACTGTTCAGCTGGAAAAGAGGCCACTGGGACAGCAGATGAGAGAGGTATGTGAAATCAGGAATGGCCTGGAGAATGTGATAAAAATGTGTCTCCTAGTGCAAAGACTGAGGAGTCTTTACGTGATTAAGTGTCAGGTTTAAAGCAAACACACCCAACGCATAACCACATTGTGACACCCGTTGCCGCAGGATGTCGTGGAGGCCAAAAGTATAAATGGGTTCAAAAGCAATTAGAAAATTCTTGAAAGGAAAGTCCATCAAAGGCTCCTAGACTGCAGAGATGAAGATACAGCCCTGGCTCAGGAAGTCCCTAAACTCCAGATTGCCAGAAACTGGAAGGATGAAGTGGAGGAAATATTGCTGTACTTGCCCTGCTCTTGTGCTTTTTTGCTGAGCATCCGCTACGGGCTGGTCAGAGACAGGATATGGTCTAGGTGACCCCTCGGTCTGACTCAGCACTGCTGTTCCTGCAGCCTGGCTCTTTTCCAGCTGGGCTAATTCACATGATGGCTGCTTGGAGGCTGTATTTCTTCATGTCCCACCATCATGTGTTATTCAGGCTATGCAGAAGAGAGGATTGTCTCTGCCAGTGGGGGCAGACCCTCATTGGGATCAAGTCAAAGGGGCGTAAATTTTCAGACACAATGACCAGAGCTGAAGAACTTCATACTAGGAGGTCAAGGGTCCTGACGTAGCTGCAAAGGAAAAGCGATGACAAGGACAAGAACTAAAATGGACCCTGGGCCTGTGTCCAGACCAGAACTGGCTACATCACTCTGGCAAGACCTCATCAGGCTGTAGGAAATCGCACTCAGATCCATTTCTTCTGAGACCTGCCCCATCTCCAACCTGTGCCACACAGGGTGGGATATGGATGTGTAAGGGATTTTGGATCCATGCCATGCCCAGCACTTAAACACTTTCCGCTGACTTCACCTTCTATCAGGGCATAACAGCCCTGGGTTTTGCGCTGCAGGTCCTCGCTAAACAAAAGAGGGGGCGAGTATTGCTCTGGGCTCCTGCCAGGCTCTTCTCCGAGACTTCCCGGCCTTCCCATGGCAGATGCGCAGAGCTGCAGGAGGTTCAGATAAGGCCTCATTCCAAAAAAACCCCCAAAACCCAAACCACTTGCGCACCCAGGTAATGAGCAGCACCTGTGCACCTCTAGGCACATGGCGCTTCCCAGAGGAGCCCGTGGAGCTGCTCCACGTGCTGGAAATTATGCCTGCGCTTCAGCATTTTGTTGTATCAGGGCATAAAACTGTGCAGAAAAGCCCTCCTTTGCCTTACTTTGCAGAGCTACAGTATTTGTGAACATCTTGGTGCAGATAAGAAAGTTACGTGCATTGTAGCAGTGCGGCTGTTTTTGAATTACTAAAAATCTCAGCACTACAAGCTTTGTCTGTGATAAGCCTAATCTTCTCTTCTCATCATTATCATGCTAGAAATCATGCTGGAGGCCTCTATAATCCTACTTCATTTTGCATTAACTATAATTGTGAGAACTTGCTTTCTGCATGCGTGTTTGGGCAGAGATTGTTTGCCAATGACTTTATACAATTATTTTACTCCCAGAAGTTAGCCAGAATTAATTTCTTTTGCTTGATTTAAAAAATAAAAAAGGAATTATCCCAGGGGAAAAAGAAAAGGAGAAGAAAAGAAAGTCCCTGTTCTACAGCTGTTCTACACTGAAGTGTACAGTAATAGCCTTAGTGGCACAAATTACGAAGTCAGAGATACAGAATAACCAGGCTTCACCGGTCAGCTTGGTGTACGTTGCTTCAGTGAACATTGCTGTGACAGATGAAGTCCCAACATACCAGCTCTCAGTGGGGGAAATATGTAATGACATGTATTGCAGATGTATCTTCACCTTTGTTACCCTCTAATTAATACAGATACACTGGTGGGTTTGGACATCCTTTGTTTTTTTCTTCCACTTTTACCAAAATCCACACTGTCTGTTCACTCATTACTTTTTCCTTTACAGACTGTCAGGAGTTTTCCTTGCCTCTGGGGACTGATTTTATTCCTATTAAGCCAACAAGAGACCTCACACGAGGTGTGGGACAGGGGCATGGGTTGGGATGGGAGCTGCAGAAGAAGCTCTGCACTGCAGAGGGTGTGGAGACTGAGCATTGGCTAACAGCTCTCTGGAGTCAGTCAGGAGCTACAGGGCTCAAAGAGCAGAGCCAATATTTGCAGTTGCAAAGCAGGCCTGATGCTGATCTCAAATCTTTTAGATCCCAGTCTGATACAAGAGAAAAATATTTCATAGTCTTTCCATTAAACACCTTATCAGCAACGTTAAAGCATCTGGAGTGACTGAGTGCTAAGGAGGAGACACTCATCATAAGAGAAGTTTATAAAGAGGAACACCTAAGAACATGAAACCAAAGATATTATTATGGCTAATAAAACAAAGGCATTTGATTAATTACTGACATCGCAGAAGTACATTTTTAAAAGTGATTACTGTAACTAGAGATGTCGAATGTGATAATATGCACTAAACAACATACAGTAGGGCTGGAGAAGATTTATGAGATTCCCCTGCACCTTGGCTGCAACAGGGTAAGTTCACAGAGTCCCAGGAGTTCACAGGAAGAGACCTGAAGAGCTGTGAGTCTTCTCCGAACCCCTGGAGAGCCACATTAACTAACCGGGACTGTCAGCGATACAGATAATATACTGTGAGCCACCTACAAAGGGGAGAAGGCGGCAAGGCTGCTGGACTGAGGTCCTGTTCCCAGCACAAGGGGTACGGTGGCTTGGCCCTGACCAGAATGTCCAGGGAATTGTCTAACGAGGAGCACATGGGGCAATCGTGATGCTCATACTTTGATGCACCACTTCTTCCCGGCAGTCCCCATGGAGCAGTTTGGAGGTGGCGGGGCGTTCTGCCACAGAGGGACAAAACTGAGTTTTCCTGAAGGGCTTCGCCATGGGAAGACCTCCAGCACAGGTCAGACGTCCAGCTGTCTGCTGGTGCCTTCCACCACCCTGGCCAAGGCATGGTGGAGTCACAGGGCCTCCTTCTTCGTTTACATTGCCTTCCAGCACTTGGCCATGTACATTTTGCTCAGGGAACACCATTACACATGAGCCTCATCTGCTGCAGTAGAGGGAATGCATCCTGCCTCCATTTGCTGCTGCAGCCCCAAAGAGATGGGGAAAAACTGGCCCAGGGAGGAGAAGCCCTCTGAAGAAAGGCTCTTGCAGCCTCCTGCTTCTAGACCAGGATGTCCCCAAAAGCTGAGGGCTGTCACTTGCGTGATAGATAGAAGTGTTGGAAAACGGGTAACTCTTCATCAGCACCCTATACGTTACCAGTTGCCACACCTGGGTCAGATTAGTCACTGGTAGTTAGCAGAGCAGCCTGGAGAAATAACCACTATCTGCCACCCTGTTATTATCCTCTTCCACAGACACCAGTCCCTGGCTGCTCACAGAGAGCACCAACACATAGCCTAAGCTCAGGGCACACGTTGCATGTTAATTTGTAAGCTAATTTTGCTCTTTTTGCTCTGTTTGTGCTCTGGCTCTGAGTTCCCGTTCACAGTTAGGACTAGCCATGCATATTTAGACAGTGACGGTAAGGATGGTAGAGCTCAGGACAGGCAGGCAGCCGAGTCTTTAACATTTCCACCTGCATTCAAGTTGAGGACAGTACCTAGAAACACTGCTCCTTTCTGCATTTTGCACGGAAATACAGCTTTATAGATTACAGGTAGGGCTGCAAACAAAGCATTTCTGAAATGGCAAACAAATGGTGATCACAGAAAGAAAAACAAGCTATAAAAAAAAGAATCAGATATAAGAAGGCAAGTTGCAACAGTGAACACTGGGGATTTGTCTAAGGGCCAAAAACTAACCCAGTGTTGGTTGGTGCTCTTGGACAACTGCAATGTAAAGATTTGGAGCCAGATTCTCTGTCGGGGTAAGCAAGCAATGAAGTAAATTGCACTAATCTGATTTATAGCAACAGAGACTCTCTGCCATTAAAAGCACAGATCCCTCCAGAAGAGCAAGGGGCACCTTTTATGAGTTGCTGCGTGACAGCAATTCCTTACGCACTGGAGAAATATCTCAATGATTTCACTGGCAGACACTTGCCCGTAGGGATCTGTCAAAAGGTGAAAAAAATAGCAATATCCTTAAGCTACCTGTAACAATTGCTAATTTCCAGCTACCTGCTTTTTTAATCATCGAGACTGGCGTATGTTGACATTCCTTTATGGTTGCTATTAATCAGATTTGACTATCTCTGTTTAACTACCACCTTCATATGCCCCATGGCATTTTTTGCATTTGTATGACAGCTCCATAACCTTAACTGTGTTGCCCTGCGCTAACGACACCGAGTGTAACGGGATAGGTTCAGATAAGGTGCTAATAAAATATGCTTGCAGATGCCCTTAACATCGCGGGGTTGAAGGAAGATTATGGGCCCTGCCCTTGCCAGCAGAGGTCACTGCAGAATGGATGTGTGAACATTCACCCAGAAACCATTTTAAGTCAAATACCCAGTGAGTTCCTTTCTTCCTTCTCAGACGCACACGTGTGAACTCACACACATTAAGTCTTTTTTTTAAAAAAATATTTAGACTTATGGAGCTTTAAATCCGAATAGTGCCAAAGCCTCCAGGTAGCACAGTGGATCGCCCCAGAACTCAAGTGCCCAGACACAACTGTATTTCTAACACTCCCAGTAGGCCAGATCACACTGGGTTTAGGTGAACGTACCCACTATAACCAAAAGCAATACAACATTTTCTCAAAATAGTGATATATTTTAATATCATTGCTAGCAGATTGGTTACTTTTGATAGCAGACCTATTGTGTGAAAAAAAAGGGAGGCTCTTTTTTTATTCTTTAATCTCAGTTTCTGATGTTGAATGCTGTAATCTCAGTGAGATTTAATTCTGACTACCCAGTATGGAAACATTTCTCTGTTCATTCCTCTGGGGTATATAAACTCAATATGAATATGGACCATATGGATTTCACAGTGCACCCAGGGTGACACAAGACTTGTCAGAGCAAGGACTAAAGGGGATTGGCATGGAAGATCAAGTCTGCTGTACATTCAGTTTTGTCATGGGATTTTTCATGATGATCATCTGACCTGCTGTACAACCCTGATATAAAATCATCTCCCAGGAGCTCTTCTCCATCTTCAGATGTTGCACAGGAGATTTTGGGAAGTCATCCACCCTTGATTTAAAGAGAAACTGAGAATTCAACTTTACTCTAGTAAGTAGTGGTTAATTACCTGCAATTTTTTTACTTGACTTCTGTTCTGGATGTGTCTAGCATCAACAACCAACCACTTGATTTTATTATGGGTTTATTTTCTGCTTGAAACATCTGTTCCCTTTTCCCCATGCTTATACTTGTAGACCGCAAGCAAGTCACCCCTTAGCCTTCTTTCAAACAGACGAATTCCACTGAGGTCTCAGTCTCCTACCGTAAAGTTTTCCAGATCTCAGATTGCCATGTACCTTTCCTTGCTGCCTTTCCAACCTGTCAACATCTTGTCTGAAGTGCAGACTTGAAAACAGGACAGAGCGTTCCCGCGGTAGCCCCGTGCTTTTGTGCACAGAAATAAAGCCGGGTCGCGGCTCCTCCTGTGCGTGTTCGGGAGGCTGACGTTCATCTGGTTATTTCCCATCACACCTGCGTCTTTACAGCTCCCCTATGGTGCAAAGAATGGAGTCCTCTTCTTTTCGGAGGGATCTTTGACACCCCCCTCGCCAGCTCCTTACGCTGTAATGAAAGGCCAGCCCTGAGCTTGGGGAAGAAAATGGCTCCCCTGATCCTTGGACCATTTGGCCTAGGACCAGCCCCAGGTTTAAGTTAGAGCCTCAAGGGAGACTCCCCAGCTGCAGCAGCACAAAAAGGATGGAGCTGGGAGCAAGGGTGGAGCCTGCATTCCTCAATCTAAAAGGAGACTTTTAGTCTCTTCCTCGCCTCCCTTTCTTTGAAATGTCTCTCAAGAGATGGTTAGAGAACAAAGGCGAGGAATGAATAAAACACACATTATCAGCACTTTGCATGAGTCCTGCAGGGAAAGGTGGCAAGCTCTCTACTTTTCTCCTCCCTTGTTCCTCCCTTGCCATAGTGACTCTCCCAGCGCCGGATGGCTTGGCATCCTCCTTGCAATTCTTTGCAGATCTCCCCTTGGAGTCACAGGAGATGCTGGCTCCCTTCTCTGAGGGCCTCACTGCTTTGCTGCTGCTTGTCAGCAACCCAGTTAAAAAAGCCTCGATTGGAATGACACAAATGGCAGTAGCGGAGGGAAGCAGACAAGAATGGGATCAAAACGCTGCACAATGATAAATGAAAAGCCATAGCTGTTGGGGGGTTGTGCACACCACTGACTCACTGGGGAGCAAAGCACAGCCGTATCACTCACTGCCATCAGGAAAAACTGGAAGGACTAATGTTACATCCTAGAACAATTACATTTTTAAAATTAATATAGTCTTTCTTTTCTGTCTCTTGAAGCATACTTTTGAAAACTACATTGTCCAGTGCTGCACCATACTTCTTTTCTTTTACATAGGATTTTAATAGAAATTACTTCCTTTCCAATCCATAGAGCTTTACACAGTTTCTCCAAGTGTAACTCCATTAATGCCATGCAGTGGAAAACCAACTACATCTTGTTCTAATGGTCAGAGTTATTTGTATAGGCCAGAAAATCTTTTGAATGCATTCTTTTATTAGCTATTAAGGGTATTCTGCATTTTCCACACAAGTTCTGCAGAAGACGAGCATTTGCTAGCCTAGAATATGTCTGCATAGATTCACGAATGATATAAAGCCAAATCTGAATAATGCCATTGGTGTTAATTTGCATGATTGCTTAATATAATCACAGAAAAGGGGGTAGGGATGGATTGTCCATTATTTTTTGCTGTATGTGAACTGGGTTCAAAACAAACAAGAAGTGGTAGTTTTGCATGCGATAGATAGTAGATCTATGGAATTGCTTGCCAGAAGATACTGTGGATGACAAAAGTTAATAAGGGTTCAAGCAGTGACTGGACAAGTTCACTGTAGAGAAATGCACTGAGGCTACTGAACGTACAGAAACTGCACCTAGCTCAGAGAGTCCCTGACCTGAGAATAGCTGGATGCTGGAAGAGTATCAGGGGAACATATCTTATAGGTTTGCCTTTTCCTTACTCTTCCCAAGGCATCTGCCAGGCTAGGTGGACCTTGGTGTGACCTGCTATGGCTACTCTTCTGGTTTTATGTTTGTGGTACAGATAGTGGTGATAAGGAGGCTGTAGGTGTGTTTGTATTTCCTGAAGTGTTTAGTTCTTATGAGAAAAATGACCTAGATATTTGTATTTATTTCTACCATTACAGTATGTTTTGGCTTATGCATGGCTTTCAAGAAGCAGTGTTGGTTAGTGGCAATATTACCTATATTTTCTGTGGAGGAGTTGTGTCTTCTTTATTCACAATCTCACAAGAAAATTAGGACAGTAAAAAAAAAAAAAAGGGAAAATTAAAAACAATGAAATTGAGTACACATGTTATTTTGACCCAAAACAAGTCCATGACAGCTTAGTACACACAGACATTTCAACAGGCATGTTGGCTTTATAATCCCTTTTTTGGCATCAGCATAAGTGATGAAAGGTAGCCATGTGTCCAGATAACTCCATATGAGTGATGAGAAAACCTGGTCATTTTTCCCATGGCACAGGCCCCTACCTGCCTTTTTAAAGACAGCCTTCATCCAAGATGCTTGATGAATGCCAGCTTGTTGCAGTGTTATCGGTAATGTCATATACCTGTGAACATGCAGCCCAGCCCTGCAAAAAGCAAGTGCCAGGGAAGAGGATGAAAAGCGGCTCCTAAAAGCTTGAATACTCCAGATGGGCATACTGTCCCCAGGGAAGAGCTCTCCTCTTGTTTCTATCAGCAAGCAGAGGGAAACAGTTAAAAGAGACAGGCCTTGTTTGCATTAATATTTAGCGTGTTTTGCCCAAAATGTAGCTAAATAATGAATCTGAAGGTACTAAACACTGTTGTGTGAAGCTGGAGCTCAGACCAAACAGAGGAAGAGAGGTGGCAGGAAGGCATCTTGGGGAAGCAGAGACTCTACTTGGCCCAGTGTGCCATCAGGGCCGTCTGGAGGACTCCACAGAGATCCTGTGATGAACCTGACAGCAACCTCAGAAGGAAACATTGGTGTCAAATTAATGGCCAGTGGAGAGCTTTTATTGAAGCAGCTAAGGACTGCAGCTCAGCTGAGAAAATCCAGCGAGGGCTTGTCTATGCAGCAAGCTAGAATCACCTTGGCTGAATTAACCAGTGAAAGCAGGAGAGGCATCGCTTCCCTGAAAGGCTGGAGATCACCTGAACTTCCCCAACGCCAGTCAACAGGAGCGGTGAAGGAGGAACAGGCGCTGAATGAACACCACTGTATGGGATGTTCAAACTACAGGTGGAGAACTGAGCTCAAAAACTACTGCCAAGATGCTGCTGGGGGTGGGAAACAGTGAATCTCACTTAGCAGCCGTAGATTAGATCTAGATGCAGATGCAGATATTGTTGGTTTATTAATATGCCTATTCTCGAACTGGGTGGCATGTCCCCCCCAGGGGCTGGAAGGCACAGGGTTGAATAGTTTACTTCTGCGAGGGAGAAAGCAAGTCTGAAGCAAATCCCTCGCACCACTTCCCTCTGTGTTACTGCTTGGATCGACCAGACTTGCTCTTCCAGGACGCCAAGACCCACAGGCCACATCCGACGTCCACGTGGAGCCCCCGCCTCCGCATCGCCTGTCCAGCTGCTCTCACCACGGCCTCGGCACTGGCCTGGCCACATTCCCGACCCTGCACCAAACAATCCCCAGCGATTCCTCCTGCTCCCCCACATTAGGATATTTTCCCTGGGGACTGCTGTCTGAGTGTCAGTTTTTCCAAGTTGAGGCTCTGCCAGCTTTTCATTTCCTTTTCTTTCCTCATACGCTAACTCAAGCTTTGTCTGTGGGCAGCTTTGTCTAATAAAAGCGCCTGGTGAAGACACTAGTTTTCCTAGGCCTCCAGGCTAGGGCTCGTGCTCATGGTAGCCATCATCCTTAATGAAATTACTAGGCTTTTAAACCCATCTCTGCTGCTGCCAGTGGCAGCTGACAGGGGGTTGCAAGGTATACAATAGCAATTTATAACAAATGAATAATGTATAAAAAACGACCAAAGATTTAGGTACAATGCCTGATGCACATAGTTGGTCCCACTGCCGAGAAAGGCAGTCTACACGACCAGATATGCTGACCTCTTTGATTCACCACCACCCATTTTACTTCTGTTCATGCAAGTATTTGAGTTCATTCCTCTGCTTGCACTGTAGTGCAAGAGGTTGGTCCTGGTTCTTGCTCAGGAAGGTGTGCTGCCACAGTGGTCTCCTTGCCTTTGCCCAGGGTAGAGCCAGAGAGCCAGTCTTCACCACCTGGGCACTTCAGTCCTGCGTGAAGAGCATGGACACCCACCTGCCCACGCTGCTTTAGTCATCGGTGTTCGAAACCCTCCTTCAGTTCCTGGGTCATCTGGGAGTGTCAGTACAGAGGAGGTGTGCGGGTGGGTCAGAAGAAAGGTCTTTGGTTTCCAGCAACTTGATGCTGGTTGAGGTCCTGTCAGAGCCCATGGGTCTTTTATCACAGCCTAATGGTTGGGCAGAAGCTGCCATTGGGATTGTCTGATGGGAAACTGAGGCCAGAGGGGGGTTAAGTGACCAATGACCGGATCAACTCACCAAGGCCACAGTAGTGGAAGTGCATAAATCATATAATAAGAAATATCAGCCAATGCTGGGTGAAAGGAGGAAGATATTCTGCTTTAGCCTCTCCTGAGGATCACCATAAGTTTAACTCCTGAGTGTAGGTTCAAGAAGGCTCTTAATTTTGTGATGAGAAATGCAGAGATTTGATTTGATGCTGGAGAGCTCAACACCAGATAGCTGGTGACTTTCAATAAGCACCTCCTATCAGCAAAGCCTGACACGGCTTCAAAAGAACTGAATTTCATTCTAAACAGATATATTTGGGTTGGAAAGGTGTCTGTAAATCTGAACGTGGTGCAAGTAAGCTGCTGGCAGTGAATTTTCTGGCAGAGTCCCTCTTGGCATGCAGCAAAGTTACTAGTCCAGTCCCGTCGTTCGTGCTGGGCCTGAATCACCAGCGTGTTGCTGCAGCTTTGTGCTGGTACTGTTCCAGAGAAAAGAGTGAGTGGCTCCAGAGAGCCCCTGAGCCATGCCATGCTCCCACCTGCATGGCAAGGACCGTGGCAAAGCTGCCCGCCAGGCGCTGGCTCTGTGCAGGAATGCCCCTCTGGCCACGTTGGGATCCTCGCGGTGGTGTTTGCCATCTGCCCATCTGTGCCTCGTTTTCTCTCCTGGTCCTACATGACGCTGGGTGGGCAGGGAGAAGCCCAGTGGAAGGGATAAGCAGCTGCTGTGTCTCCTGCAAACAGTAAGAACTGTGTCTCAGCTGTGTTGCAGAGTGATGATGACAGGGACGCTACAGTGGAAACTGGGGGGAGAGGCACAAAATCCCAGTGAGGTTTGCATCTGACCTATGCTCAAGGTGAGTAGCGCCCTGCTTTATTGGAGGAAAGGGTCAAGTGGCTTAGAGTCAGATGTATGCCTTGTGCATACAGGCAAAGAATTATTCTGAAGCCATGACCCTTAACAAGGACTTGAAATAATAGGATTTAGTTCTCACCACTGTCACGACTCTCATGTGTCACCAAACAACATTATTTCTCCAGGTTTCAGTTCCTTCTCTGTGGAATGGGGAATTTAATCTTCCTTCTCCCATTCTTTCCTGCTCCTACCTATTTAAAATGCAAGTTATTTAGGCCAAGCACTTCTTCTCATAAGGTACACGTACAGTGCATATGCCTAGGAATAAAAATGGAAACTTAGGACGCCTATAAAACTGACAACTCCCATTAAGGAACCTGCTCACCCTGCAGGCTGTGTCAACCAAGTGGCAGCATATGTGGTCAGTGCTTTGAGAGGTATTAATCTGATGTTTCCTCGTACCCTCAGTCTCTCTGACCCCGTGTGCTGCCAGACATCCATGGCTACAGCAAGCCTCCCTAATCATTAGCTGCTGGCAAATACACAATCAGTCACCAGCCACTTCTGAAGCATGCCAGACACGTAGTGGAATATGTGCTCCTCTCAACCCATCTGCACAACAGGCTACAGATGCCAGCTGCTTTCCTTGGAGTGACATGGACAAGAGAGAAAGAAGGGAAAAGGAGAAAACAGAGTAACTGAAAACCATATTCTCCATGCTTCTTTTAACTCATTTCCCTCTTGCCTGCATACTATTGCCTTGCTGTTGCCCCCATTTTTTCCCTCCTTTTCATTTTTCCATTGACTAATTAGGCTATCATTGAGTTAATAAGATTAGTGAGTTTTTATCGCATGACAATAAAATATGAGTTGTTCCTAAAGTGCTCCACACTGGCCTTTCAAAATATAGGACTTTTATTCAACATCTCCTCTACTTGATGGTTTAGATCGTTTGAATACGCTGACAAGAGCAGCCAGTTCTGAGAACCCTTCAGTGTAATTCACCCTTTCTTCGCAAAGAAAAGTGACACTGCAAATTTCCTTGGGAATATTCCTGATTTAAAAAAGGGTTAGATACAAAAGAGCACTGAGGATAACGAGCCTAACCTTGTTCTCCTTTATACTTTTCTGACACTGCTCTGACTCCACTGACCATGATGAAAATACTCCTAACTGATGCTGGCCACCAGCAGTTGAAATGGAAGTTGGGTAGTGTGAAATGAAATCTAGCTGGTCTACAGCAGGTACACATGAAAATGCAAATGTGCAAGTTCTGAGGCATGCTGGTATGGCAAACTGTTGTGAACAAGGCTACTAGGTAAGTAGCTGGGTCATCATGTTGCAACAATATTAAGAGGGTAATGATGTCACCATGACTCTTGTGCAGGATCATACATATTTTGTGCCAATATTTTAGGAAGAAAATTCACTTAAAATTTTTATCCTCCTGGTGCAAATCTACATGCAAATCCTCTTCTTTTAAAATAATGTAGCTGGGTATGATTTTGCACATGAAGGCACATGAGCATGGCTGCATCACCTGAATAAATTCCAGTTCAGTGGGATTGAACTAGTAATACAAAACAAAGTGCATTGGACCATTTGGATATAGGAAAAAAGAGGAAAGAGAACCTCACTGTGTGCAACTTTTCCTTTTGAAAACAAAATGAATAAAAGCAAGCAAAGGTTAATCATTCCATGTGCCCTCAGACAAAAGGTGGTTGATGAAGACAAGAAGTCATTCTGGGAGTTTGATTTTTCTAGCACACAAATTTTTGTGAAATTCTGAATTCGGATAGCATCTACCACATCAAGCTCCCCAGCTTATCTGGGAGCCCTAAAGACCCTCCCTGCATGTGTAGTGAATAAATAAAGATTGTGAACAGCAGAAGCCACATTTCTTCTGAGTGAAGTCTGTCTGCACAGACACACCATATGAATGAAACCATTTTCAATTCACAACTCTTATTAATTTGGTGGCAGAGGGGAGAACACAAGACTGGTGGGTACAATGAGCTAATTGGATAAAAGGCATGTGAAAACACTATACCTATAATGTACCTTGTTAGCATATGCAAATGAGATAATTATACAGGCTGATAGCAGTTAGGCACAGTAATACATAGTCCATGTGAACTGTGCACAAATACTTTTGAGATCAAGAAATGAAAGTAAATTCTTTAAACATCCTAATTGGTTGCCAAAAGGAAATTCATTCCTGCTAGAACTTAATTCAGTGTAAAGTAACGTAACTCATTTGATCTCAATGAAGATCAAAAAACACAACCATGTCCAGACAATCTTGGAGTAGGACACATTGTTTGTATATATTTACTACATAAAGTTATTATGCAAAAACAACATAAATGAGATGAAGGCTCTGTGAGATCATTCATTACTATTTCTCATGTGTTATTAGTGAGTTGAACGCTGCCCTGTTTGTGCAAGGAGACACCAGATCTTCCTAAAATCCTGCATACAGGATTTCTACAAGTCAAATGGTCAGATGTTTCTCATTCCCTCAATTGCACTCAGTGATTTTGCACTTCAAATTTAGGCCAGCCTCTCACCTTTCAAACTATTAATGTACCTCAGAGACATTTTCTAGGGAATTATTCAGGTAGACAACATTTTTTCTACTTGATTTGCTATGAAATGACAAGCACTGTTAAACCAAAGGTTAATCATTGATTAAGTTTAATGACACTAAAAGAAACAGGTCATGTGAGAAAGCAATTGCACTTTCATTTTTGCTGTCACAGGTCATTTATAGCTTTTGATTCAAATTCCACCCCACGCAAAGAGTTGCTAACAACATCCTACTTCAAATTCTAATGTACTACAACTGCAGAGCAAGCATGTGAGCTGGCAGTAATCAGGCCGTTTGTAAAGCATACACAGATTCTTTCATTCATCCTGGCCATTAAACTGTTTGAAAAGATTATTTTATTGTTCCGCATTCAGAGGCAGTGCTTTTGACAACTTGTTTTACAGAGAAATGCCCCATTCTATTTGTACGCATGACTGTTCTGCCATTTTCGTGCTTTTAAGAACCTCAAACTCATCATCACCTGCAGTTCTTCCCACTTTGGTATGCACTCAAAACAAAAAACAACAACAAAAAAAGGAAACCAGCTTGAAAAGAGAGCATTTATTTTCTCTCTGACCAGTAGCTCTTGTGCCCCAAAATACATGAGAAGCTGAAAAGTCAACCGTATCTCTCTGATTCTTGCAAGGATGGCTACATCAGCAGGGAGCTGCTCATAGCAGTAATAGAGCTTGCTTCTGATCTCATCCTCCTTTGTACCGTGGCGTATCCATTTGGTTCCAGGACGTGACTCGTCCTTTACACCAGCATCAAGCCGATCCGAATCAAATCTTCCACCTGCTGAGGGAGAGTTAATGGGCATTGTTAATCCAATATGCATCTATGCTTTGGCCTACCAGCCAAAATAATTAGTCCTCCAACAAAGAAAGGAGCCTTTGAAAACTTAGACGTGGGCAGGAAATAAGCAATAGAAGTAGATCATGAGGCTTATAAGGCTATATAAAGCCTCTGTAAGCTTTCTTTTCTTCCTTTTCATCCATGTAATATGAAAAAGAAGGGCCTACTGCTTTAAGCTTTTGGGCACTGACATCAGGACCCACATATTTTATGCACAAATACCAAAGAATTTTCAAATCTGACCTTGTTTGAAAGAAAAAACATAAAGACAGTGATACTGGCTTGACCTAAAAAGTCAGGGTTTCTGTTACAAAGAGCACTTCTAGGCAAAGTGGAACTGTGCTTTCAAAAAACTAATGGAGGGTCAAAAGAGATTGCCTTTATTTGTAGATTGTACATGAATTCAGGGATGAGTCTGGCTCTCTGGAACTAGACCATTGCCAGATGCAAAACTGTGGAGAACGACTTGTCTCTGAAGCATAGCACTGAATGTTCATGCAATGGGCAAACCACTCCAGGTGTGATCTGATGAAAATTGACTGTTGGTATAGATCAATCCTGGAATATCACTAGAGTCGATAGCAAGAAATTGGCTTTAAAATGGTAGTAGAACGGATTCAACAAAAGGAATGCCTTGAAGCATTAAGATATTTCTCTTTTCAAAGCATTGTTCAAATACATAAAACATGAAGAGAGCTCTAGTTCTGCAATATTGACATGACTTTTTTTCCTTTAAATCTAATTCAGTAATGATCATGAAAAAGTCTGCATTAAAAATTCTCATTTTCAGTGCTGCAACACTGGAGCATTGCCATGGGCTTTTTGGAGAGTCACTCCACATCCACATCTATTTTCACCCTTTCAACCCAATTCTATATTGTTACTACTGAGTGGTGGAGCTGCCTTTGAAAACATACAAAGCAGGTGATTTTCAATTGTGTAAAGCTGTGTTTGGCTTTAGGCATTTGAGTTCATGGGAATAGCCTTTCAAAGTGCCTGGTCCAAAGTATAATGAAGTCAATGGAAAGTCTCCAGGTGACTTCACTGAGCCTTGGATCCAGTCCAAACTCTGGAGCCTCGAAGTCTGGAAGTCTCAACTGGGCTTGAAGTTAGTCCTAATTGTTCAAAAACAGAATAAGAATTTTGCAAGGTCAACCTCCTCCACACACGCTGTGTCCTATTTTGCAATGACTTGAGAATCTCCTCCAAGGCTGCAGGCATTCAGCACCTCACAGAATGAACTCCCATCTTAGGATAAACCTTCTTACAAAAGTCACAGCAGTAGATGTGCAGTGGATTCATTACATTGTCTCAATCCTTCTCTGCCAAAATTCATCCAGCTGTGCAGTTTAGTCATCTTTAGCCACAAGTTGTGGTTGCGGCTCATCTGTTGAACTTAGAAAGCCACATGGAAAGTAATTTCTGACTATCCCCTCCAGAAATCAGCTAAGAAAAATAAATAAATAAATACAAAAATACGGACATTTAAATTAAAAGCGTGATCCGATCTCCGAAACAATTTTTCATCCATGAAGTTCCCACCCAAGGAACCAGTTATATGCGTTTTTCAAGGAACTATATTGTTTAAAGAAACTGTAAGTGTCACACAGTTAAAAGAGAGATGCAGCTAGATTTAGTTAAACAATTGACTAATAACTCAGTCAACAATATTCTTATCCTAGGTAGTAGTTATCAGCTTAGACAGCTGTTACAGTCTTTCACTGTAATACTTAAAAGGCAAACCACCAAATTCAATACCATATTGTTTGTGTAGTAGTGTTTGTTTAAAGGTAAATCACTCATAAAAGTGTAATTTCCTGCTGATACATAATGGCGGATAGCGGCAGGAAGCCGGTCCGAGCAGACTGAGACCCTGAGATATGCAGCGCTAAATCGCCAGCAGTACTTTACCCCAGCTCTAAAATGATTGTGTTTGTACATTCAGTCACATCTAAATTAGCACCAGAATATTAGGCCTTCTTGCAGACGCCTCTCTTCTCTTTGTGCAACAGCACAAGATAAGAAAAAGTGCTACAATTGACACAATGAAGTCATGTGAGCTCCAAATAAAGATTCCCTTCCTGCTGGGGACACCCTGCTGGGCAAAATTCCCTCCCCAGTCTGTTTTTCTATTGATTTGTTACAGAATTGTACTTATATTTTGGGTTTCTTTCTGCTTGCTTTCAGCTGACACGCTACCTCATAGGTTCTCATCATTTTTGGAGCCGCTAATTGAAGCTCCCAAATTCACAGTGTTTCATTTGCTGGTTTCTGAGTGTCAGCAGCATAGACAGAGAGCGACTGCTGTTGGCTTTGGAAGAGCTGCTCTAGATTCATGTCAGTATAACCAAAACCCCAATTAACTTGTAAGCATGTACTAACTCTCACCCAATGGGCCCTCAACCTATATAGGGACTGGCAGTATGAAAGCAATGGGGATGCTCCCAGGGATTAAGCCTGAGGCACTGACTTCAAGCATAGGATGAAACGTGCCCCAAGAGGAATCACCTGTTGTTCCCACCTTGGTCCTTTGAGCTGAATGCTTTTTGCCCAACTTTATCTGCCTAAATCTCAGGTTGCTGAGTCCAAGCCAGCTCTCTACGTGACATATTTTCAATTATAATAAATGGAAAGAGAGGCAGAAAGCAATTCATGCTGTGCACTCTGCATACCTTTTTTATGCAGAATGAACGAGCATCCATCTCTCAGATGGTCCCTGGTGTCCAGAGCAGGTGGATATGTTTTTTATTTTCCTGCATTTCTCTAAAGAGATATCCCGGGATGCCATCAACATGCCTTGATGGCCTGATGCCAGAGCACTCCCCATGTGCCATAAGAATGCACTGGATAAAATCTTACAGCCTATAGCTCAAGCCCACGCAGAGCAGGGAGGAAAGGACTCGCACTGCATCTCTCACCCCTTCTCTGCCAAGAGCCTAATTGCTCAGCCAGCTTAAGAGAGGAAGCACAACTTGTGTCCTCTGCTCTCTCTTACCCGTCTGTACCTGAAAAGCTGGACCCAGCCAGACCTGGATCTAAGCCACAGCATTCAGAGGAAGTTTTGACAGAGTGAGGATGTTGAGCCTCGTTTGGTAGGAAGGGCAGTTGCCGTGGAATTTGTACTGGGACTCTCTTGTTCTTTTGGACAGGAGAGACTTCTGAAATGTGTATATATAGATATTTTTTACAAAATTCCTTTTAGCAGTCCACAGAAAGGAAATAGGAGTCCTGCAAAGATCACAGAAAAGTGAACTACTCTGCTAAATTTAAAATGATAAAACATTAATAGAAGGCTAAATTGGAAATCAGTTCCATCTTCCTCCATCTGCCAGGGTCTGCTTTCTCAGCAGCAAAGCATGTACCTCAAGGAAATTCTCCCATCTCTCTCCATTACAGTTTGATGTTATCAGCCTTTTCCTGTCACATACAAAAAAATTACCTTTAATTAGTTCAGTTTACAGCTATACTACCCAGCCTTGGCAACTTGTTTTCGGATATGAGGAACCAGTTGTCTTCTCAAGTGTCTTATGAATCAGCAGCAGCAATAAACACACCAAAGTCCTGCAGCTCAGGAGGGCTGTCTGGCACAACTGAGACCAATACTCAGTCCTGGAGATGGAGATCCATCGAACATGCCATTCCTTGTGCAGCGTCCCACATCCAGTCCAGCTCAGCCATCACTGCCCCTAGGCTGTCTTAACATTGAGAGGAACAGGAGCAAGATACCTTGCCTTCCCATGTTAGCAGGTGTATCCCAAATTATGACCTAGATAGAAAACTTGCTTGCCTAAAAAATGCGTTTTTTCCCAGTTGGGTTTTTTGTTTGTTTGTTTTAACACAAAGGCATTTAGGAACACGAGTTTCCAGTGCAGCGTGAGCTGCTCACATTCCCTGAAGTTCATGCTGTTAGAAATGAAGGGGGATTCGTTTCCTGATAAGTTGGATGAAATCCTTTTGCAGGTTGCATAGTTCTTAACTAAATATAGCATTTATCAATGGTTTCCTCGCCCGGAGGAAGAGAAGATTGTCTATTGGTTTCCTCTTCATTAAACAGTTGCTAAAATAAAATGTCTTTGTTCAACTGAATGCCTCTGCAGACTTAGTCAGGTGCAACTCCTATTTCTTCAAACAAAAGGATAACAATGGAAACATGCAACTGCCATATAACCTTGTCATTTGCTTTGAGGAGAGGAAGAGTTACATGCCAGTCATACATTTCCCTTACTGCCTCAAGGACAGAAGGAACAGCTGTCAGTCTGGGGGCAGCAGGATGGAGGAGGACCACACACTATATAAAAGCAGAATAGGATCTGGAGTTAAATTGCAATTAGCAGGGGAATGGTTTGGAAAAGGCTACGAGGTACACAGTTTTGTCATGGCAATTCTTTCTGCTGGACCATCAGGTTTCTCCTGTGCTGGGTAGTTCCTCACCCAAAAAGTTCTCTTGAAGCCAAGTGAGATTTTACAGTGACCCTGGTGTGCGTGAAGATGCCATAATTTGTCATCACTTGTGCAAAATGGACCTCTTTGGTATGAGGATTGAGCTACTGGCCTGAGTCAAGGATTGGGTAAATGTCTGTCCTTTTTTTAATAAATATTATTTCTTATTATTGTTTGCACTGCAACCCTGACTGAAAACAAGAGCTCTTCATACTTACAGAGGCAGACTCTGCCCCTCTGGACTTGCATTTGAAATCAGTGAGAGATGTGGTATGGCAAAGATAATAGAAACAGAAAGGAAAGGAAAGAAGTAGGTTGTCAGAAATCACACAAGAGGTTAGTGGCAGTGCCTGAATGCTGATTTTAGGATGCTAATGATAGAAGGTAGGAATATGGGGAAATAATTAAGGAAATCTCCCAGGAGTTCATCACTCAGATGATGATAAAATTCAGGGTTTCTGAATAATATTCTGTGTTATTTATAATAACAGAATTCAGAATAACACACTGTCAATAACATACATAGACCCATGTTTTTGCAGTCCGTACTCTGAAAAAGCATAGGAATCTCAGCCTTTTCTTTTCTTAATTCATCAGGTCTGAATTTGTTCTCCCTTCAGTCACAGCAGGGGCAACTTTGTGGAAAACCACTGAGTTATACCAGAATGGAATTCAGCAAGTCACCTGCCTTGTAGTCACAGTGAGACTCTGCTTGCATTGCTGTTATAAGATATGTTTGCTAGCCTGTGAACTGCTTCCATATGAACCTGAATCTGTCCCCTCTTCCCTTTCTCCCTATCTTAAATGGTACAGCACAGGCAAAGCCCCACGCTGATCGCTGGCTGTGGCAGCCTGTGCATTCATAGCTCCCCAGGCTTGAATGCCTTCTCTAGCAGTAGAAGAATAAATCTGGACAATGATTGCGATTCACAGATTTGTAATCATACAGGTTTTAAGGCCAGAGAGGCTGTCATGATCTCGTGATCTGATAGTCTGACCTTTGGCGTAACCCAGGGCAGAGAAATTCAGGCAGAAGCTCCTGCACAACCCTGTGGTCTCAATTTGTGGTTGTTGGTGGTTAGAAACTATGGCTTGCTCCAGTCTCCTGATGATGGAGAATCACCACATCCCTCGTCAGGTATTGCAGTGGTTTGCTACACTCAGTGAGTCACCTTAACACAAATCCTCTTAAGCCTCACAGGCCTCCTATCCACTTGGAAATCTGGAAACCAAGACATTTTGCAGATTCTGTTTCAGTACAATACAAATAAAAATCTCATGTTGGATCTATGGCTCAGCCTCAAGCATCCAACAGAAATTAGAGCTGGTGCTCAGAATATATGGATATTCTCTATAAAGTGCCACTGAAGAGAGGAAAACCTACTTTCTACTTACATCATAAATTTACAAACTGGTGTATTATCAAACCAAGACATTGTTATTTAAGCCAGTCTTGGCCTCAGAGAGAAGGTCTGACTTTGCCAAGAGGCTCCTAAGGACATTGAAACTGAATTTCTCTTCCTATTTGAAAACATCTCTCGCTGAAACTCTTTGATGGAAATCACAAACGCAGGAAACAGCAGCTACAGTGCTGCATGTTTGTCCGTATAGAAGGAATGTGATGATATCATTTTGGAATGTGCTTTCTTTCTCAGGTTTTTGTTTTGGTGGTAGCAATGTCACTTTCTTAAAAAGTAAAGCACATTCTTGGCCGTTCTCTCCCTCCCCTTCCTTCCAAATTTTGCCTACAAATCAATATTCCCATCTCCTGCCATGTGTTTTTCCCAACCTGTCAGATACCGTTCTCATGTTACTAGTACAACCATCTGATGTCAGGCATCCCAACAGGCAATTATAAATAGTCATTTACTATTAGCTAGAGGGCTTATTTCTATAGATATAAATTTCAAGATGTTCTTTGCTATTTTAACTTGAAAGCATTATTTATTTGTGTTTGGCATAGAGGATTTGACCATTTAAAACATGTCCATTTCCATCATGCTGTGGTAAAACCCCAAGTGAAATCTTAGCCCTCTGAAATGAACCATAAACACCTCGTGTTATCCATTTTCAGAGGAACCCAAAGGCATGTGATGTCCTGTTCTTCACGAATCTGACTGGGCACCTCTCTTTTACAGCTCTGTCTGTGAGTGCTCATTTCCCAGTGGACATATCGTTATAGCCAGATAACAATTGTCAGTGCAGATGAAGCTGGCCAAGACATGGAGTGCTCCTTTGCCATGTTTTCTATGGAACTGTCACTTTTTTCCCCATTTAAACCTAATTCATGCGTTATGCACTTCCACTACATCCCCTATTACATCATGCTTTTATGCTTCTACTTCCACTTGTTGTTAAGACTAACTTAAGGTTAAGCAATATCCTAAACCAGTCTGTCAAGGCCCCAAAGAACTAATGCCCCAAAGGGACTGAGATGCCAGAGAACGCACTTCCAAGAGCAAACCCTGTCTCCTCATGCCAGGTTGTTGTCTCTGGGAGCACTTTCCATCTCATGGAGGAATGAAAATTCAAAATTGTCCAGGAAACAAATATTCAGACAGAAGAATCTGAGAGTTTAACACTATTTTTCTCATCTGAAGTGGCTTCCCTCTGTGGATCTCAGTGTGCTTGGCAGATGATCAGGACAGAAATGACCCTTCCAGGAAACAACACGGGAAAAACTCTACGTGGTTCGAAGGTTCCCTTGTCCACATGGGGAAGATGAGTGTGGCTTTCCAAATAGGCAATGCTAGTGCCTCAGGAGCTTGTCCTGCAGCAGTCTGGGACTTCTTCAAATGGCAAGTGGATCCCTGCTGGTTGGAAGGACAAAATGAGCTTCTTGTCCACCCTAGCAGCCAGACTCATGGTGTTTAAATTTCGATATTGAGAAGGGCAATGTGTATCAAAACAGTGTGTTTCAAAAATCCTGCTAATCCCTAAAATCAACATGTTTTCTGAAGTGTGTGCTTCAGCAATGAACATCTGGTAAAGAATACAGTAGAAGAACAGCAGGGCATTGCCAACATGGGATTCAATTCAAATGCAAAAACGTTGATTCCTGTGTAAATGTAAGCTGACTCCAGAAAGCTGAGCCTTAGTTTTCTTGTCCTAGTACATCTCATGTCTCAGAGATGACATGGTGTGTTTCCTAGGTCTTTATTCTCAGAGAACAGCAACATTAACATGAGTCAAACTGGAATTTCTGATCAGGATCATCATGTCTATAGTAATGAATGCAGCGTGAATGAAACCCAATTAACTGTCCTTGATCTAATGTTCTGTCTGATCTCCAGGGTCATTTCCAATGAACGCTACTGTGGTTTTTTTATCATAAAAGTCTTTCCTTTTGTTGAAGAATGTTTGACAAAATGCTAAGGATCTGTAATTGGACAGAGAATCAAAATTTTCTAATATAATCAAGGACACTCCAATATCAAATATTGATGTTGCACTAGCAAAGCCGTTGCTACAAAAAAATTAAGAAGCCTGGCAAGGCAGATATAATCCTGCAAGCATCAGCTAATAAATTTTCGTAAGTCTTCTATACTGGCTACAAAATGATTATGCAAAACCAAAGGCTTCCTACTGACTTAAATCAGGATTGTGTGTGGGTGTAAGGGTGTGCCTTCACTGGAGCAGTTACATGGCAGGGGCAGAAACCCAACTCAACAAGCCTCTGTATTCTTTAACAAGTAGATAAACCAGTAATAAGTTCATAATTGCAATTCCACCAGGTAATTTCATGTGCCTGGGAGATGACAATATGCATACAATTAAAAGAAGAAAACTTTTCATCCCTGCAAACCATATTACTGAATACTTCGGTCTTTCTGCAGCACACAAGCAGAAGGGAGGGGAGGGGTCACCCTGAGCAGTGTGGAGGTACCAAGTGGGCAAGAGGGGAATACTCAAGGCTGTAAATTCACTGAGTTCAGTTCAACAGAAAATATGGAAACACAGCTCACTGATAAGCTACCTCTTAGCAATTTTCAGCTCTTTGGTTGTTTGCAAGAGGATATGTCTTGGGATAACGTTCTTAGACCAAGTATAGCAAACAGGGTATGAAAAATCCCTTTTACTCTGACCATCTTTGAAATAACAAAGCAGCTCAATTTCTGAATTATTATATTTAAGCTGTCTTTCAACTCTCCTTTTTCCCCCAACAGCTTTAAATCTCTCTGTGGGTGGAGGTCTAATGTCAGCACACGCAATTCTATACTTTAATCATTTTTTAACTACAAGATCAAAGCAAGCAGGTTTTTATTACTCCAGTGTCCAATACTTCATAACTTAACTATTGAATGTCAGACAACAGCTCTTCTCAATGCACTGCATTAAAATAAATCTTTGCAGCTACAGTCCCCTTCCACCAAGAAATGTATTAAAGAAAAAAAAAAAAGAAGAATATTTTATTAATCATACAAAAATTAGTAGTAGTACAAATAAAATATAACAAACTTGTTTCGACATTTACTCCGGGGCTGTGTGAGCAGTATACTGCCTAAGAACAAACCCTGTGGCAGACATTGTTAACATCATCTTATTTCAATTTCTAACACTTTTCTTCACTCTCCCTGCTCCCAGACAGGAACCCAGAGAAATTAATACCTGGCCTGTAGCCAGATTGTCTGGGTGAGTAGTCCCCTGGGGTATTATTCCTCTGGCCACTGCAGTGCAAAGCCATCGCACCAGAAGAATGAAGGCATCTTTTACCCTCCTGGTGTCAATCCCTCCCTAACTGTGCCTGAATCCCATCTATGCTGCTGGTCGCTCTCCACTGCTCTGTCTATGGGAATTCCTCCCATCCATTTGCTAGTGTCTCACTCTCATGGCTGGGTATTACGGGAATAAAATTTTCTGGACTGACTGCACACTTGTTCATTCTTTTGTTGACATGACTGGCTTCGAGTTTGGGACAATAACTGCAAGACAGGACAAAATTCTGATCACTCCTTTATACTTCTGGAGAAAAGCTTTCACTTACAATTACATGACTTGTTAACGTGTTCACTTCTGCTCACAGGGAAGTGACATACTCTCGTTTACTAGTCCAGAGGAATCTTAGCAGTGTCTGATTGTGACTACAGCATAAACTCTGAGCTAACTCGTCTGCACGTGAATCACTTCAGGCACCCGGGCAGTCCCACTGACCCTTGCCATTCAGCTGCTCCATTGCACGTGGATTTGCCAGGTGGCATTTCCAAGCAAGCAGAGCACGCGCAACGCTCGCACTTTGTTGTCAAGTTGAAATCTTCCCAAATACTTCTCTGTCACAAGCTGTTCCAATTAAGAAGGCATGCAATAATATCCCTAATTACATTTTACTTTGATGAGAGATCTAGGCGTTTTTTAAAAATGCATGCTGTATAGGGTTAGGAGAACCTTCATTTCCATTCTTTGCATATTTTGGCACAAGCCGTGTCTCCGCCCTTCGGCGGGCTCCAGGCCCTGCAGGGGCAAGTGCATCTCTTCTGCTACGGCAACCCAGGCTCTGGATGCCAGACGCCAGCAGAGCGACGCAGGGTTATTTTGTGCTGACTCACCCCAATGCTAAATCTGTGAGCTCTGACTGCTCCAATGCAAGAAGAAAAAAGACCCTGAGCAGTCCGGGGGCTTGGATGGAGGGGTCCTCTGTAAAATGCTCCCTCAGAGCTGTCAGGCTCAAGCGAGTGCTTAGAAGGAGATTTATATTTTGTTGATTACAATGGTAATAAGCCACAAACACAAATTCAAAGAGTAACAGTCAACCAAACCCATGTTCTCTTTGAGCGAGATAAAATCTCTACCTTTTACACACCTATCTATTGATGTGTTCCTGGATAAAATGTGTAATTTTAATTAACTGAAAGTACCTGCCTTTTGAATTGAACTTGGTGCTAAAAACAAAGAAAATCATATAGCAAAAATGTCACATTGGCTGAGGGCATCTTTCTTCTGTGCTGAGAAATTGGTATGTACAGTGCTTTCCTCTCAATCAATACACATTAGTGTGTCATTAGTGACTATAAAAATATCCTCATCACTTTGCTAATTCTCTTGCCAAACAGGCACAAGCATTTATATGTTAAGCCTCTCTGATGCAGGTTCCACAGATAAATTTCTTTCGATTAGTGAAGCAGCTACAGGGAATGCAATTATCCCTAAAATATGGAAGGAAAAGAAGAAAACCTAGAAACAAATGTGTTAATACAGAACTAAAGTTAAGCACAAGGAAATTAGATTTTTCACTGTAATTGTTTAATACTATTCTGGTATGAAATATTTGTCTCTATTATTTAAACTATTATGTCAAAACCATCTCCATTTAACACACATATATGTAAGTCCGGATAGAGGTATACATATTTATCTATGTATATCTCAAGAATGCTGTGTTTTTGTTGGATCTCTCAGGATTGTTTGGTCAGTACAGATCCCTTGATCATACTAAAGAAGAATTTTAGGTCAGGAATTTATATTTACTGAACCAAAAATCTGAGCAAATGGGTATTTCATTAGAGCTAACTTTTAATCTCCATCCAGACCCAGGTCTCAAACACCCCTTCCTGGATATCCTCTGTTTTCTCTGCCCAAGGGTTTTGCCATCTCACTCTCTCTTTCGACACCACCCTGTTGTTTGGCTAGTGAGACACATTGTTTCTCTAACTAGATCAAGGATTTTGCCAAGTCCCATTGCTTCCACTTCTGTAGCATATTTAGAATTCCTCCAGCCCTCTCTATCTCGAAATTCTTGGCCCTGCACAACTGTTTTATTTTGGCTGCTAGAAGCCCGCACTAACCTAACCAGATTTTGGCTGGCAACACAGATCTTTCTAACCATGTCTGTTTTTCCCTGGGCACATCCTTGTTTACCAAGTCTGGTGGTGGTGGAAGCAGTACAGTAAAACTCAGCATATAAAGACACTGAGGAAAATCCATGCTGAGTGTTTAAAACAAATAAAAGTGCCACAAAACAGAACTGAGGACATGGCTTAGTCTAAGACTCAGGTTTTCTTTGGTTTGGTTTTTTTTGAGGATACCTGTATCTGTCTACTGACTACAGCTTCTTTTTAATGTGTCCAAAACGTAAGCATACGATGCAGAATTTTAATTTTTCCTGCCCAGTTTGCACACAGGTGAATGCCCACAAGCAACTGTCTCTGGGTAATTGCAAACATGATGCAGAGACTCTGTGATTCTCCCATTAAAGCTGACTGAATTGGGCTGTTACAGCTAGTAATGTCTGTTAATATATTAGTGGATTGCTGGTTTAATGTACACTGGTAGATAAATGTAGATGTTGGTATTGGTGATAGCAGTAATAAAAATATAACAGTACAAACACACTGTCTTCTGCTGCAAGTCACTTCTTCCTCTATTACTTTCCCCGGCGTTTTAAGTAAAATTCAGCTTCAATTTTAGTAGCAAATCTTTAAGCAGATAATATTTATCCCATGACCATTTTTATCAGTACTATATTCCTCCCCTGGTTGGTTAGATGATAGAGCACTAACCTCAACAGTTTTCCTTTATACAAGATGCACAAGATTGCTTTCGTTTAAGAGTTGCCTCAGTGGTTTACTAAAAGACAAAGTTCATCTTTCTTTCTATTTTTTTTAGAGCTTTTTATAAAACCCATTTTGGCTGAACTTGGAAAATGTGACTATACAATGGGAAAGGGCAGGCCCTTCTTTTTTTTTTTTGTCTGAACACAATGGCAGGATAAGGGAGGCACCGCTCATTACAAGGAATATACTTTAATCAAGTTGCCCAGCACCAAGTATTTGTCTTCCACCACTCTAGATGCCAATGTCTGTTTTCTGTCTGGGAGAAGAAATAGACAACGCTTTTCATTTTAATAAAAATCTTCCAGAATAAAGCAGATGACCGATTTAGAGTATCTACTTCTTTACTTGGTTTGCAAGTGACTTAGGAGGTAAAGATGGCTGGAGGTCTCCCATTACAGCATTGCTGGAGGAGATTTAACACTTTCCTGCTCAGTTTGCTAGCTGAGAAGCGTGAGATCGATTGTGATGGTGTTTGATTCCACTCTTACTGCTTCAACAACATTGCCATTACTATCACACACAGCTTGGCTTGAGTAGGAACTGTAAAATATACTGCTATGACTAAAACTGCAGTTGGAAAGGTGGAAATCCATTTTTATTAAACACATGTGAGTGCCTGTTAAAATCACTTCTGCAACTAAAACCAGAACTTCATCTTCAGTCTCACAACAGTCCCATTCTCTGGTATGATAGCATCCAGTGTTGCCAGTTTTAAGGATATCATCGCAAGTCTGCTGATAGGTTTCTTTATCCTACAGTACTGGGTGTCTAAGTATATGAAGACAAGAAATCATCATCACAAGAAAGACTCATCTTTCACCTAAATAATTCATTTCAAGCCTCCAAGTTTGTGCAGAAAAACACAAAAGCCTTAAAGACTCATAGTGCATGGAAACTGAAATGCTTATTTATTTTGAATCCTCATTATATCATGGCCAATCTCCAGGACTTGGGGGCTCGAGTGCTACATTTTTTATGTTGTTGGCTGACAGCAGATACTAACAACACTTGAGGGCTTCAAGCATCTTGTCCTGTCTGGATGTAGCCTCTGATAACAGCACCGACTTACTTTATTACCTGTGACCAGGTAGAAATAACAGCCTGAAGACTCCTGTTCTGTTCTAGGATTCATCTCCTTGAAGGCCAGATCTCCCACCCTTTTCTTCCAGCAGCACTTAACTCCCCAAAATCAAGGGAGGAAAGGGTAAGAGGAAGGGTGAAGAGACGGAAACATGAAACCTAAGTGCTCTTTCCCCTATGTCACCTTGCATACCAAGGGACCAGCCCTGTTGTCACCGAGCTGCAGGCACAAAAGACTGCAGCACTGCAGGTTGTCCTCCTGAGACTCTCTGCTGGGAACACAGGAGGGACACCAGGGAAGAGGAGACAGGAGGTAGTGGAGGACTGGAACCAATGTGTTTTCTGCCATGCACTTCTCCCCAGACAAATCCCTACTTGCCTTGCTTCACACAGCCCATAACAGCTGAAATTTGGTGGAATTTCTCAGCTTGTCTACAAAATACCAAAAAATATCATATTAACTATCAGCCGTCAAGAGATGGTTTCCCTTGGAACTTGTGCTCCAGTGGTAAATGATCCCCACTGTTGGAAACACACATCTTATTTCTCATTTAAACTTGCCTCACTGTAGCTTTCTACTGCTAATTCTTGTTATTGCAATGCCATACAGCATCTCCCTGCAAGGGTGAATTAGGCAAAAATGAGGCACAAAAAGATTCTGCAAATTTTTTTGTGAGCAGAAGCTGGGATGTGCTCTTCTGCCTGCTTGCACTAGAGAATACAGCAGGTATTACTGACAGCATGGAGCTGCTTTTGAGGCCCAGGCTACCTGTGCAATGTAGCTAATGTACAAAAATAAATGGTCTGTTGTAAGGATCTTGCAGCAATATCTGGCAAAACATATACTGGACACTGTACACCTTGAGGGGCGCATTGACGGGTGACAAGCATGGGATTCAATCTGTCCCAGAGCCATCCATGAATGGATCAGTCCTCATTTTCATAAAATCCTTGTTCATTCTACTGGCCCACTAATTACTACTATTAAAGCAAATGGTACCATGTATGGTCTTGCATGTGCAATACTAAAAGCATCAACAACCTAGAGCTGACAGGCACCTAGGTGTGTTGCAAGGTGCTGCATGCAAACTTCCACACCCATCAGATGGATATTTCTTTGATTATCCCTCTGTTTTACCTTTGCTATCTTTTAGGGCAGTTCCCCTCTGTGGGCACTGCCCATACTGATACCAGCTGCCTACCTGTTTTAGCCATCAGTTGCTACCAGCTCTGCACTATTCATTTGGCAGAGCTCTCACGCCCGAGTAGGTTGTTATGGTTATGGGCATTTTCCTCTGTTGGAGGGACCAGGGGTGAAGGTGCTTTCATGTACTTTTGGCCCACATCACCTCTGTGGCCCATGGAATATCCAGCTCCCTGAAGCCACAACCCCTGTTCACTGCTGACATTGGGAATTCATCTGGATTCAAAGATACGAGATGTAATTTAATATGTACTTTTCCTCCCAAACACCATAAACCACCTTAGGATTTTTTTTTACCATTTCAGAAGTGACATCCAGGAGGACGTAGGATTAATTTTCCTCTACCAAAACCAGCAACACTATGTCAGCAGAGAGTTTGTCCCATAGGCTGGACTGGAGCTGGACATGCAGCACTCCTACTGACAGGAACAGCAGATTATTCTGGAGAATAATGTATAGAAATCCTGCTAAATCTCACCCACAGAGATGTGTCAGAGATCCCAAGCTGGGGCAAAGGAGTAAACCACTGGCACCCAGAAGGACAGATTCCTGAAGACATCACTACACATAAAGCAGCCACCAAGCTTATCAACTCCAACACAAGAGTTTCATTTAGATCAAAACAGTTCAAATCAAACATCTCATCATTCATTAGTCGTGTTCTTTTCTCTTTTTATCTTGTCGTGAGAAAATGTTTTTCTTCCACCCAGAGCTTTTAAAACAGTTTTCATTTAGCAGTCTGTTGTCCCTGCTTGGGAAATGCAGAAAACAAGTGGAGAAATATAAACTTATTTTTTATAGACTAGAAATCTTTTTTTTCCATTCAGCTCCATTACTGAGTCAGCTATCTGTGTGCACTGCCAAAGGAAGTAATGGAAGTTGTCTATACAAAACAGAGGGAGCAAAAATCAACAGGAGAGAAAATTGGGTTTCTCTTGAGCCACCAGCAAAAACAAACCTGTCAACGATGTAAAATGAGTCAGGGCTCACTGCAGACTTGCAGATTCCCTGTACTGTATTGATGATATCTAAGTTGCATGACTGCTTTGCAGCTCTTTTTCCTTTAATCCAAATACTATCAGCCTTCAGACTGCTTCTCAGCATATCTGTCTGCTTGCAGACACTACTACATTGATTTCCATCTGGTGCACGTTTTAAAAGTTTTCCTCGCAACCTTAAGGATTAACTGCCCTTTTTTTTTTACAGAAGTTTAGATTCCGAAGCACGCTGAAGAAAACAATCACAGCAAAGAAGCACCAAATCTCTTGCAAACTCTCCCCTGATCATTGGGCATTCAAAGATCTACCAGCAGCTGTTAATGTAACGTTATGGATGTTTAGCAGGACTTCCTGTATCTAATGAACATAGCTCTTTCAGCGAGGAGACAAAGTGCAATGCTGTCCGAGGAAAATAAAAACGATGTTAACATTCAGTCAGGAATGCACTTACTACATGGCCTGGAATGGTGAATTGATCTCATGCTTCTGTAACAAAGATCTCATCTGTAGTCCCCATGCACTGCAGGCACTGGCGCAGCTTCAGAACGAGCGCGATGATCCTGCTCCCAAAAGGAACTGATTAGGAGGGATGTTCCCAGGAGCTATTTGATACAGGCAGCACAATCCAGAATGCCATTTATAGGGTAAAAAAAATAAAATAAAATACAGCAATCTTAAATATTTTTTATGTCTAAGAATCCCAACAGCATCATCTAACTGACAGTGAAAATAAAGGCTTTTTAAGCACTCCTATAAACATGGTGTTCCTGGATTTGAAGCAGGCAGAGCGGATGTACAGATGTTTTGGTGTGAGCATGGCACAGAAGATAAAAAGGTTCAGTTTGTTTTCCACTGCTTTCCTCTTGATTTTAACAGGAATTATACATGTCAGTCCATTTAAAATCCTACTGCTCATTTTTCTATGCCTTGTTGCACACAGAATGCATCCAGGGATATGTGACGCAAAATGTAAAGTTTTGAGGTGACCCGGTGAGGTTGGAAACAAGGACAATGTAAATAACACAGGCAACTTATAAGAAAGGTTTTCAGCATCTTTTGCCAAATATCCAACTTGTGGCAACAGTGCAAGCAAGGGACTGAAAATGTACTTGGGAGTTTTGCTTCATCAATACTATTAAATAAACCCAAGTTAAAATGGGTGTTGCCCAATCCAATTGTCAAACATCACTGACACAATACAAAGACAAATGTTTATTGGCTTAACTTTGAAACTGCAGTAAATGCTCTTCTATTCAATTAGATAAACAAATACAGTACTGAGTATATAATAGGGTCCTTTCAAGTAAATTATGCTTCCTAACTCATGTGTAAAAGAAAAATGACTTTTAATGTTTATAGTCTTGTAAAATAAGAAACCATCAAGGCTCTCCTTCTGTTATATTCCAAATATATATATAAAAAAAAAAAGATGGTTTAAATGACGTCCATTTTATGACAACATGAGCAAAGCAAAGAAGTATAGCCAGGCTGACATTCTAGCTTTTCTTCTCACTCTTACGAGAGAGAGGGAGAAAAAATTCTCCATTCTCTTCTCATTTACAGTAGCACAAATCCCCAGGAACTGCACCGACTTCAGTTGGTTTTTTTGGATTTACAGCAGACTGAAAGAGATTACAATTTGGTCACACATGAATGAAGAACAGAACATCCACATTCACTCTAAATCTATTTTCCTTTCTTAGGTACACAAAACAGCAATGTTGTCCTTAGCAATGACAGATTATGTGCTATTGGTTTACCTGATTGCCTAGAGATACTTATATAGGTACCAAGCGGGATGCCTCAGTGAAGGAAGTACTTAGTTACCTTTTCCAGCAAATGCATCCACATCTATGTCCAGAGAGAACTGCATTCTCTACAGGATCAGGGCGTTAGGCAAAAGGCTAAAATACATACATACAGCATTATGCATCCAGTGATGAGAACCACCTGTTTGTGAGTCTGTTCTATTGTTTCTGCCAAAGATTGGCTCTAAGTCTTGACAATCTCTCATGCAGATATATTAGCATACAAGGATTGTGTATCTTTAAAATACCAAGTAGAAAACTGTAGTAGTTACTGTAGAGCACTATGGTTGAAACAATATATAATTCCTGTTCTTGATGAAGAAGGGCATTTTCTTCATACAGTCTGCTTAGTTATGAGAATCTCAGATCGACTCTCAGCAAAAAAGCAATGCAGCAAATAGCTCCCCATCAATTTAAAAGCAATGATACCCCTTGCACAGCACAAACCAACTTCAGATCCTAATGCCCTATGTCTTGTCCATCTTGTTCAGCTGAGGTGCAACATCCTTCTGCACAAGCAGGCAGCCAAACAAAAAGTGTCTTTCCTTTGGTCTTGACACCTAGTGACATTAAATACATCCGCCTCTTCCATTCTGGAGGCTTTCTAATGAAGTGGCTGCAGGCAAGGAAGAGGCATTAAGAGAGGGAGCATTGTAAAAGTAAAGTGAAAATAGGCTGCTCCAGGAGATCGACAGAGATTAGGGTTGGATATCCCTGGGCTCAGTTTTACTGGGAGGATACTAATGCCCAAATCTCCAGTTGAAATGCTCTGGAAACCCTCTCTGCAGCCTCCAAGAATACAATGCAAAACAATAAATCCAGCAAGATGGTTCACAAATAGGAAAGGGTTGATTTTTGTGGGGTTTTGGTTTTTTTTTTTTGCTGAACTATAACCAAAGAATTGAAAATGTCTAAATATGTGGAAGATTTATTAAAAAAAAAAAAAATTGACAAGGTTTCAAAGTCAAGCACTCAAAAGGTAGGCAATGTGAATGCCAACAGTTTTGAGAGTCCAGTGTAAGACGCCTAGGGTTTTATTTTGCAGAACCTTGATTCTTATGGATCCCCAATCTCTTAAAGACCCGAACCCTAACTTTCCAGAGAGCTCTCAACACTCAGCTCAACTGCTTGCAGGTTACTTGCTAAATCACGTCAACTCAATCGGTCTGGCCCCTATATTGCTTCCTGACTTCAACTCTCCTATAATGAAATCCTGCTGCCCCATACCTCCAGCCCACGTCCCGCACTGCCGTAGCGCTCCCAGGCTCCATTCTCCATGCCGTCCTTCAATCACACATGCTCTTTGATGAAAAGTTACACTCCCTTGAACTAAGTTGTGGAGAGCTTACCCTGTCCTTCCTCAGAGCTCTCCTCCAACTCACTTCTAACCACAAGAATCTCACAAAAGCATTTAGGCTGTTTTGTTCTGTGTTTTGATACCAATGAGCACAATAAAGTTCTGGATTCCTAAGCACTGCTGCAATACAAATAAATACGAAAATAATGCTGTATGCCTAATGAAGAAGAGGCAGGGAAATGGCCAGTTGTGTCTCCTTACCTTTCTATCTCATAAATCACATATACATGTATTTATATTTAAATATGTCAAAATAGAAGCCAGGTACCTGCTCCCTACATCTGGTGGAAAAAAACCCTCTGACTCTTTTTTTTTCTTTGGAATGTCTCAATTTACCAAACAGAAACATTTCATACAGACGAGTACTCAATTAAATTCCTTTGGAAAACAGGCAAGCTTCCACTGGAGCTATGCCAGCCCTGGCTTCTGAGCAGCCCAGCTGGTAGTCTCCTGAGGACCGGGGCTTCCAGCTCCCACAGCTTCAACAAATCTTGCTAGGCAAACTGCCTGAAGATTAAGGACCCTTGGGCTTATAATGCCTGCAGTCCAGGGCAGGCTACCAGGCATAGCACAGCGTCATGGTGATTGGAGAGCTCAGAGATACCAGGGTCATGGCTAGAGCCATGGCCACCATTCAAGTATCCAACAACCCAGGCTCCAGTCCTTTTTACAGACAATTTCAAACCATTGGAACGTCAAGGTTCCCTGAGAAATCAAAATACTTTTTTCCTTCCAGCTCTATTGCATACATATGGGGCAAACAAAAGCAGATTCTTCTTATTCCTTTAGTCTCCTTCAGGTGTTCCTTATTACTGTATGTTAGTCTTGTTCCTTTGTATGATTAGTTTGCAGCTCTTTTGGGAAAGACACCATTTTTCTACCTGTATTTGAACAGTTTCTAGCCTAATGAGACCCAGATTGTAGCTGTATATGTATGGTACTGTAATGCAGAAAACAAGGTGTTATCATTTTCTTTTTTCCCTCATTAGAGAGGAGCTTATTGAAAAATCAAAGTATTCCCTGTAATAATTTTCACTCTGTTAGCCATAGGCAACATTTGTTGGACAGTAATTAAAATCATTTAAAAATATCTAAATTTTGCATGCATATTGTTTCTTATTTTTTCACAGACTGTGTTTGTTCTTCCCCCAGCTGAAAAGCCAGAAATCAGAATTTACTTCCCATGTTCTCACCTCCCTCTCTCTACTTTATACCATATTGCAACTTGTCATATTATATTATGAATATCTTATGAACTGTCTAATTGACATATTAGTTACATATTTATGTTGAAGAGCTTTTTTCCTCCACTATTTTTAGAGACATTGATTTTACATGTCATGATATCCATATCTATATTTATACTGAATATATCTCAATTATTTTTTTCTTACCCTATTTAGTTCAAGGATTTTAATGATGATATGCACTGAAAACAGAGCTTTGTATCAGCCCTTCATTTCACAAGGGAGATGGATAAATTTCAGCTCTTCTGGGAAATAACACTATTCTACCAGACAGGTGAGTTTTCCACTACAGCCACGAGACAGTACTTGACTTTGCAAAGTAAAGACCAAGATGGTCCTTTCTCATTAAAAGAGACACACTTTGTTTTTCTGAAAACAAGGAGGAGCTAATGAAAACATTGAAGGGAAACAAACTGAAATATTCCTCTAACTTGGGGTGATGAACATCAGCAATACTACACACCATTCCCATCTTGCTCACGCTGTCAGTCCTTATGAACCAAATTCTGCAAACACATACATGAATAATTACTCCAAGTTCTTCAGGTTGAGGCTATTCATATGATTAAAGCTGCTCTGAACCAAGTGATGGTGAATAAAATTGTTGGAACATAATGTTATGTACTATAGTGTGGACCTCTAATTTTATATTTCATAATAGAAATGTAAATGATTTTTAAAAAATAGTTGTCTCTCAGAAATGTTACTACTAAAATAAAAACAAATTTCTCTAGGGCTCTATTTACAATGCCAGAAGAATTGCATAAGCACGATTCCTGACTTTCATGAATGTAACCAGCGTGGTTATGCCCCAGAACCGAATAATTAAAAGCCAGATATTGGCAGCTTCAGGCTTGCTTTTCCACAGGAGCCTAAGGGGTAAACTTTAGAAGGCAAACTTCACAACAGCCACTTCATTACGGAAAGAACCTGCATCTGATCCCCAGAAAGGCGCTCAAAAGTAACGTCTCTGTGGCAATGCAAGGATGGCCCACATGAAGAGGACAAGCTTGCATGCTGCCAACCATAAAGATTCCTAACGTGAGATTACAAAATATACCGGATTTTGGACATTTTCATCCATCTATCTCACTAAGCCTTTACAGCAAAGGTGTCCGACCTTCCTGATACCCTTGTGTGACCTTAACAAAAACTGCACGTGGCCCAGGGAGCCGAGGAGGAAGTTCTGGGAGCAGTTTCAAGGCAGAACACAATGGCTCTGCGGGCATCCCAGCCGTCTGCTGCTGGATGGGGCTGAGCCAGGCACACAGCTGGATCCTGGGTCAGCCAGCACCCCTTGGCTTCAGCAGCCTCTGCTGGCTTTCTGCTGCCCAGAGCTGGGGATTCAGGTTATCTGTCACCCCAAAATCAAAGCCTTTCTACTGTATGTGTGGCATCGCCTCGGCATGGGACCTGTGCTTAACAGCTCACAAACCACAGGTTTGCCATAGTTTACATTTCCTGACTTTTTTCCTGCAACCATGAAGGTTAGAAATTGTTTTTTTAAAAATGAAAGCTGAAAATTGCAAGTCAACGTGCCTCTAGTTGCTGAGGCTTTCGTACTTACAGTATGTTAGTAACTACAGTACTCACAAATATCAAAAGAAATATAAGAAAGTAATGATACTCTGCAATACATGAAGGACTTCTCTGGAGATACGAAAGGCTCAGGACTCGATGATTTATGTTCATGAGAAATGGCATGTCAAAGAGCAAAGCGAGCCTGGTAAGGATTGACTGAATTTAAAAGCACACGCACAAACGCACACGCACACAAAAATCGCTGTGGAAAACGTGCTGCCTAACTGTGCATGAACGAGCCCAGCAGCTCAGGCACTTTGCTAAGCTCCAGCAGGAAGAGGGAAGCACTGCAAGGGACATTCCTGGGTGCCCACCCACGGTAAATAGTGGGGCTGCTGCCTGAACAGATGGGTTGGGGCAGGTAGTGAAGGTCTGTCCTGACTCCCTGCACACCCGTGGTCTGTCCTGACTCCCTGCACACCCGTACCTGTGCACGCAGGTGGAGGCGAGAGGGTGTGCTTGGCTCCCGGAGCCACCACGAGCAGGAGAAGGGCAGTAGCGCCAGGCTTGCAGGGGAAACATTCCCTGTTGTGTCCCAAAGCAAACAGCAATAAAACAAACTGCTAATGAGGATGCAACCTGACCCTTCGCAAAGTACATGCCCAAGGACTATGTGTCTGCCTGTGTTTAAGGGGAAGGGAAGGACTGCGTCAGCGGAAACTTCAAGCTCAAGGGGATTTTTTTAAAAGAACAACAAAAAAAAATTGTTTGGATATTTTGCTGGTAATAAAAGTTACTCACAAAGAAACAGAGAGCAAACAGTGCTTTGAAGGAAAGAGAAGTCTGTTAAACAAAGAACCTTACCCTGCGGAAAGAATTCCTTTTTAACACTAATGTTAACATTTCATTTTTTATAAGAAATCCCAGTGGATCCTCCCTTAAGACTCTTCAGCTCCAGACAGGGCACTTCTCTTTTTTCCTCTCTGCCTGTTGACCTACTCTGCTGATCTTTCTTTCCAGGAAAGAAACAAACTTTTACTCACTTTTTTTGCTTTTCTTTACTAGGCTGCTTGTCATACTGTTACACAAACCGTTCTCAGACCCATCAGAGCCTGTGCAGGCAAAACATCTAGATTTTAGTATTTTACAACACAAGACCAGCAGCTCCAGGAAACTAAAGAACCCATGAGGAAACCACTCATGACAACATTTACAATCTTATATCTGTTATTTTAAAAGGCAAGAAGACAACATGTAATACAGAAGGCACTTCTAAGGAAGATAAAAGAATGTGTTTAATGTACTGAAAGGCAACCTGTCATTCTGACACCCTCCTGCTTTTTGGGGAGTCATATTAATAATAACACTTAACAAGGAAGATGTGATGGCACAAGGTAGCGCGTTTATTGAAGCCTATCATTGGCAGCTATTTCAATTAGGAGTGTAATGGTAAACCTGGATAGTACTCTGCAAAGAAACTGTGATGGTGGAGAGTAATCCAGGATGTAAGAAGTTTGGGATGCAAGAAGTTTGGGAACTGATGATCTAGGGACAGTATCATAGTAACATAAACAATACTTTATGGAGTACTGCTAATTGAAACCAAAAGATTTTGCAAGCAGTTAAACATGGGCTTAAACTTAAATATTGGAACCATCTCACTGAAGCTAATAGACATCAACGCAGTACTTGAGCACCTTGGAATTACAAAAATCTATTTTCACAAGTTTCTGGAGGAACACCACCACTAGCACTTCTTCTTGAAAAAAGGATCTGACACACAGGCATGTCAAGTAACACACAACAGAGTAGTTCAGAGATCTGCTAGCTGATCATTATCTGAGGTTATAAATCCATATGGGGCAGTGCTCTGCCTGAACAAACACGCCTGGTCTCTCAATGTCCTTCAGAATCAAGTTACTCCAGCAGAAATGGTGAGTGCATGGTAGATACGTCTGCCCTGGTGGGACTTTATGTGTGAACAGAGCTCTCACGACCCCCAAGCCAAGCTGCTGAGTAGCATCTCTGCATTGTATCCTCTCGTACTTCTTGCTGTGAAGCCAGTGCATTTACAGCCAGGTCAGAGTCACTGCACCAGTCAGCATAGGCAAGGCACAAAAGCGGTGCAGGGGAACAGGAAAGCAGGAGTGCATCTTGCCCATCCAAAAGTAAGTTCTTCCCCTTTGTTATTGTCCACTGGACTAAGTGGGAGCTGAGGGGCGTTTCCTTCCCAGGAGTATTCCTGGACTAGCAAAGGCAAAGCCACTTGCTGCATGGGGTATCTAGGCCTTAATGAAGAATTATCATGAAATTCAGGTCCAGCTGCTCAATGCTAGTCCCACTATGCAGGACATATTTTTCCCATTTATTTTCTCACTCAGATTTCACCTGTAAAACAGTAACGCTAATGCAGCTTCTCAATTTCAGCCTGTTAAATCCTTAGTTCAGCTAGCATAATTACAAAGAACATTTTCCGATAAAGAAGTCTAAAACTTTCAATTGCAATTGTAACAGTAGAGCACCCTGAAATGTGTTTTGCTGCGACACTGCGCTCAACTGTTCCAGGTATGTTAGCAAGATCAGGTCTGCGACACATCACAACCCCAAAAGCTTCCCACCTAAGACTAAGAATGGAATAAGCAATCTATCACATGCTATGACACGTTCCCCAAAACACACACACACTCAAAACCTTAAAGTGGTGTCAGAATGTTTATTGAAGAGGGCAATCTAACTGGCTGAACCGATCTGGGTACCTGGTAACTTTTAACATAAGCAAACAGAGATACTGTAAACTTGCTGTGCATGGAAACTGTGTTTATACTTGAATTGGACTTGGAAGACTGAAATAATTTAATAGAAAAATACAGCTTAAGTTCCCAGGAGCTCTGAATGACCTCAAGATCATTCTGAAAAAACAGAAATATAGGGATATAACCAATGATGCAAATGGAGTTACACAGGCATTTTCAAAGTCAGCTAAAAAAATACATTTAGTTGCCTATTTGTTATGATAGCTTTGCAAATATACTTCTAAAAACACACTTTTCAGTGCCACCAAACACTTTTTTGTCACTTGCGTTATCAGAACTGATAGTAAGCGTTCTGCAATGTAAGTGCTGCCTCATTTACTTGTGAGTTTAGTAAAGGCCGGATCTTTTCTTTCTAGCCATACTGCTAAAATTTTTACTATCACATGACAAGATAATAAACTTTCTTAGTGATGCAGTGGAAGTAGATTAGAAGAGGAAAAAAGAAACAGAAGCAACAAATTTCAGATTATCCTCTGTGCAGTTGATATATCAATGAAATTATTTACACAGTAACTAAAATAGCTGTACACTGGAACATCTGCATGGAAAGTGAACGCAAATCAGAGATATAATAACCATGACAAATTGTGAGCTCTGTTGCTCATACATCTAGAAAATCACTATCAGGAATATTAAAACACCAAGAGAAATTAAGCCAATGTTGCATAATGATGATCAAACTCCTATGAAAATCAGGAAATTGTTAAATCTAATACTGATTTGTTTAAAAAAATGAAGTAAAAGGGGAGGGGGTAATTATTTTGTAACTTTTGCCACTGAAAACAGCCAGATGAGTCTAATGAAGCTGCATTTATTCTTCTGCTGTGGGCTGGGTGCACGGCCGCAACGGGAAGCTGACCCTGAGACGGAACGTTTGAGAAGCATTGAATGACGCATTGCAGGTTACCAATGAATCTGTATTTGTACCTGCATCTGTATTTGTACCTGCATTTTCCACACCACTCATACAACTCCCATTTTGACATGAAAACATCACGCAGGCAGACCTAAGAGATTGTGCTTGTCACAGCAAGGTCCTCATCCTGCAAAACCTTACGTATGTCCAGGATCGGGATGACCCGTGGCAAAATTCAGCACCAGGTTACATCAAGTCTTCAGAGGAGGGGACCTGGTTTCTGTTTAGTGCAGGAACACCCCATGAATTTTGGTGTAACGTGTGGAAATCAACTGACCCCGCAAAAGATTCGCCAACCTTTTGAGAAAACAGCATAACGAACAGGTGTTTTTGCGGAGTAGAGGCGAC
>NW_010973380.1:1251958-1360818 GCF_000737465.1 Haliaeetus leucocephalus | reverse complement strand
GGCCCTGCCCGCCGCCCTCGGCCCGGCCGCCAGCGGCTGCGCACGCCTCTCCCCTTCCTCCTCCTCCTCCTTCTCCTCCTCCACTTTCTGGCGGCCGCTGCCCCCGGCAGGCATGGAGGCCATCGAGGAGCTGGCGCTCAAACCCTGCACCTCCTCCCTCTACCTGCGGCCTTTCCGCCTCTGTTACCGGCAGGTGAGTGGCGCCGGCGGCTCGCCCCTTGGCGCCCGCCCAGCCCCTTCCCTCACGGCCGGGCCATCCCGTCCCGTCCCCCCGCCCCTCCCCTCCGCCGCGGCCGGGCCCTCTCCCGCCTCGTCGCGGAGCGCAGAGGCGGGAGGCCGAAGGAGAAGGGCCGGCCGGCCCGCGGGCCCCTCTGGTGTCCTGTCACACCCCACCACCCTCCCCCGGCCTCCGCCATTTTGGGACAGCGGCGGTGTCGCCGGAGGAGCGTGCGCCTCAGCCTGATGGCGCCCTCCCGCCCCGCACCGCCCGGCACCGCCCCGCAGGCGGCTGCTCTGCCCCTGCCCGCCCGCCGCAGCCTTCCCGGGCCGGCGGGGTGGACAGCGGAGGTAGCCCGAAAGATCGGTGCCTGTGGAGGGGACTGCCTTGGGGTGTGACAGCAACTCCAGCTCCTCCACGGGTGCGCCGTGCCCCCGGGCGCCCGCTACCTCACTGGGGTCCGGGGCTGTCTCCTTAACCCCGTTCTGGTGTTTCAGTTCACCTTTGAGCGGGGCATCTCCTGATCTGGGCCTTGCTTTGGTGCTGAGAGTTTGCAGATCGAGCCCGTTGCTGGCCAGCCCTCAGCGTGGCATGTTAACTTCTATCGACAAGTTAGGCCGCTGCTCTGCCAGGCCAGCCTCGGTGCTGGCAAGTGGGAAGCAGGGAAAGAAATCCCTTTCCTTGTCATGTTTGTATCAACGTGAGTCACCTTCCACAGCATCCCTGAGAACTGGTACCTCCAACAGTGGCAGGAATGCAAGGCGTGAAAGGAAAGTTGCTTCTCGCAGCGTAAAGTGCTGCATGTTCCTTGAAAGTTTTCTGCGAGCGAGGTCGTGCACAAAAGCGTTTGTTTTTCTAGCTGATAATGCAGTATTGGCTGGTCCGGGGTGAGCTTCTACCCAGGTAGAGGGGTGGAAGTGGAAATACAGAAGAATTTGGACAGCCCTAAAAATGCATGCTGCAGACCACATCTCTTATTCCTTCTTTGCTTTGCTTCTAAACGCAGCAGTTGAAAAGGCAGAAGAGGGAATGTATATGAAGGAGGTGTAAGTCCAACAGTGAGATAAGATAGAGAAGAGGAAAAGCAAGGGTTGAAATAGCTTGCATTAAAACAGTTGAATTGATTTTTTTACCTTTTTTGATACATATTGTACATGATTTTCCTGAAGAAAGCTCTCTTTTAATTGGTTGGGAAAAGTAAAACATTTTGATTCGTGAACAGCTGAAAGCTTTACACTGAATTAATTATTTCTTTATAGGTATCAGAAGAAAACCTGAAGAACATTCTTTCATGTTCTGAATTTTTTCTGGCTTAGTTTATAAGTGACAAGTCTTGCTTCTTAATTTCATTTTCATTTCTGAGTCATGCTCTATTTGCATGAAAAATGGGATTTAATTAAAATGTACAAAACAGTATTACAAAATTACTTTTAATTGAATACAAGTGCCTTAAGTGTGATGAGTATGGTAAAGAAGAAATAAGGATGTGTTTGGTCACATGCTGTGATTTGACAGATACCAGCATTGCCACCAAAAGAAGTAGACTTGCCCTTTCTGCAGATCTTGCTACTTCCTCTGCTTGCACAAGTGTTTGTGCAGCAAGATAGTGAGCTGGGTCAGGGATCCGGTCCAGGTCAAACATAATCTGGCCAAAAGAAGGAGTTAGTTTTCACCTAAAGAAAGTCCATCAGTTCAAATGCTTATGCTGGCAGATGGGAGGTGGTAATATGGTGGTTAGGGATGAGTGTTTGGGGGCTGGTTGAGGGCAGAGATTGTTTCTCTTGGCTGTAGCACTGTCTTAAAATGAACATGAAAATGTAGTTTATATGGCATCTGTAGAGAAGCTGGCTTGGGTCAGGCCTACTGAGTGCATAAGCTCAACAAGCGCACAACTGCCTGCACCTGACGTGAGGGACAAGCTCTACGTTTACTGAAAACTCATTTTGCATTTAAAACCTGACTTAGTAACCAGAGGAAATACTAAATATTTTTAGTCATTTAACTAATTGTTTCAAAGGCATTTAGGCCTGCTGAAAACCCCATTAAATAGCTAAATGGTTAAGTGTCTAAAATCTAAGGGAGTTAGGTGTCTGATCTGCTTAAGAATTTTTGAAAATTCCACACTCACCTAACACTGAAAATTATTTCCAAAATCTAGCCCTTGATCTTAATGGTTTTATGCTGAGGAGGTCTTCCCCTTGTCCAACATTTTTTTATTCACTAGCTGGAAAAAGAAACTTTTCAGTTCCTAATTGGTGCTGTATCTTAAATTAGTTTCCCCCTTCCATGAATTCCCTGCACGTGCTTGCTGAACTTAACCCAAATCTAATAAAAAAGTCTTTCTGAATAACAGAATAATCTGAATGAGGAAAATTTAAGTAATGGCATTTGTTGCACTGTGAAAACTGAGATCAATTTGGATACTTACTTTATGCAGTATGTGGCATCATGCTGTAATTGGAAGGCTTGGGGCGGTCTTACAGGTATTTTTGTGAAGCTATTATATGTCCCCTATAATTCACTGCAGTCTGAAGAAGATTCATTGATGCATATTTTTGTGTTTATTTAATATTGATAAAGAATAATTTGGGCCTTGAAGACTGAGATTTTGAAATCTATTTTCAAACAGATACGTTCTTAAAATAGACACTGATATTTCAACATAACTCCTCTGTCCAAGGATGTATATAGAATGAGAGTTTTTTTATTTTATTAGTTTGGGTTTTTATAACTATTGCTTTTCTGTGCAAACAAGAAATTGAAAGAATTTTTCACATACAATGTGATTTTAAGATTATTTCTAAGCATTCATGAACAGTTAACGTTACAGCATTGATTCCTAGACATTTAATCATGAACACGTACATTATAGCATTGATTCTAAGACATTTAATCTAAAAATTATACTATTTGTTTGGAGGTAGTTTTGATCCCATCACTGTAGCTAAAACAGTTAAGTCTTCAGCAGTTGAACATAAATTTAGATACAATTGATGTGTATCACAGTTTACCCTACTAGTCAGATTTTATCCATTCAACTCGTACCCTGCTGAGTTGTAAACCACTGTTCTTCTAGCAGGTTTACAGACCACCAGAAAACTGCAGGACGTCAGCAAAGGGATCCATTGGGTGGGTGGAGGAGGGGTGGTGAAATCTAAACAAAATGCTGAGTAAATACTGTTGTAAGCCCACACAGGTTATGCATGTGAAGAAGATTGTGGTCACACCTGATCAAGAGTGGAGCCAAAGACTCAGATGGTCTCCTACCTGTTCGTCAGGGGCACTTAACACATTCAAAACTGTAGGCCCAAAGACTGGATTAGTGTTTTGGCCAGCTGAGTATTTTCCTGGATGTTCAGACAGGGAGTTGTGGGCACATGCAGATACAGAGTTGTATGCACTTAGAATCAAGTCAGGTGGTTACTATCATGTTAGAGAAAACTCCATCAGTGTCTTTCTAGGTTTGTGCTTGAGTCTTAAGTTTTCCTGTGTCATAAGAGCTTGAGTCGTCCGTTGGATTGAACCCGTTATATTTGGTTACATATAGAAATACTCTCCCAAAAGACCTTGAGAAAAATGTTGGTTTCTGGCTATTTAGCTGTAGTGAGGATTTTCATAAGTCATAGGAGTTCCTGAAGTTGCAGCAATTTATGCCCATGGTGGATCTGCTCTTCCAATACAGGGTCATGAGATCTTTTCATATGAGGTCTTTCATCTTCCTCTTCCTCTGCCCACTCATATTTTAAATGGAAGTGATGAGCTCTGAATGTTTCCTGTAGAGTGTAAAATTAAGCGTACAGCCTTCTGAAAGAATTCTAGCTTTTGAACCATGCGGGTTCAGGCAACGTGCAACTTAGTGTTAGGCATCCAAGCTATGGGGAATAGCCTGGCTCTCCAGACAAATCACTGTACCAACCACTTTTTTAAATTATTTGTTCTGTCTTTGTATAGTGCAAAGGTAGAAATGGAAGTGCAGTAAAGGAGTCATGGAATTCAGCAAGCTGTAGGCAGATTTGGTTAGGGCCAATGCGGAGGGGTAAGGTACAGTTTAAAACTATGTTCTTCAAAATAGGCATCTAACAGCTCCTCAAAATGGACCTCCCTTTCTGCTTGGGATTTTCAGCTGTCAGCCCTTCCTCAAGATGGGCACCTCAGTCAAGTAAGCTATGTTATTTTAAGTGGAGTGGCCTGAGGGCGAGAGATGGACAAGGTACCTCATGTAGCCTGATTAATATCTTCTTCATTTTGTCAGTAGGAACCCTGTTTATATATTTTTGTTCTGCTTGGTACTGAAAGAAGAGAATTAATATATCTCCCATATAGGATAGCATCTGGCTAGTTTTAATGTGTACTTGCCCCTAAAGTGCAAATTGATTTGTTGTCTAAAGGGGCTTTTTTTTTTTTTTTAAACATATATCACCTCCTGAAGAATTAGCTTCTTTACCAGGAACTCCATGGTAAATCTCTTTTCACTTTTTCCTATTGAAGTTTTTCTGCTTTTCATAAATAATTTATTCAAGAGACCAGAGGGATGGCTAATGAGAGATTAACTGAATGCCCAAGGGCTAGGGCATTTCCCTGGGATGTGGTAGAGTCAGGCTGCAAGATCTTGCTTCAATTAATATTGCTTCCCACATCACAGGAGAGTGTGCTCACTGCTGAGAAGCACATTTGTGTGTAAATTTTCAAGCTCTCTTTTGTGTGTGTTAGCCAGGCAGTGGCCTATATATTAGACAAAAAAAATACCAAGTTTAAGAATTCTGCTGAGACTAAGTCATGAAGTAGTCTCTGAGTACTAACAGTTGAGCAGAGCTGTTAGGATTTTAGGCAGTGTTAAGTATCCAATTGGGAATTTGGATTCAATGTAGTCTTCTCAATCAGTACCTGAGCAGGGATTTCAGTGGTTCTGCATGTTTGTTTTGGACTCTAACACAGGGCTTTGACAGACAGAGCTCTGGTGAATCTTGTAGTAATTTAAGAAGTTACTGCATGCAATTGTTTGTCCCCATGCTAGCAGTTATTGCCCTCTGAGAATCAGCAGAAAGGAAAGCAGTTTTATGCCAGCTCTTACTCTGCCATTCCAGTTCAAACCCGCCTCCATCAGCCCTTCAAACTAAATTACTGAGCTTCGCATAGAACTAAGTGAATTGCCTTTGCAGTTCACTTTGGTGACCTCTGTGCTAGGGACAGTATCCTTCAAGGGGTGGCAGAGCATCAGCTGGGGGGAAGCATCTAGCTGGAGGAATGTATCTTGAGCTGCAACAGAAACTTTTGCCCAGAGCTCACATATCTGGATCTAGCCCAGACTCCTATAGCTTTGTTTTTAAAGGTTGTTCTGGCAAGGGAGCTCTTGCCACTGTTTCCTTGCATTGTATAAACATATATGTGCATTCTGCCCAGGAACTTTCAGAAGTTTGCTGCTAATATCAACTGTCAGTAATTTTCCCAGTATGTATGTGAGTTTGTATTCGAATGTGTGGAATGGTGAATGGGCATCTGTTTCAATGATGTGGGATAAACCTCAAAAACTCCGTGCATATCGACTGAACCATAAAGTCAGTAGTGGTAAATTGGAACTATTTGCTCTTTTGTGAGCTTCACATTCCTTCCACACTTCAGAGTAGTCCAGTGCCTGAGCATCACATATCCTCTATTGATTTAATGTTTAGAATCATTAATTTTGAAATTAAACATGAAAAATGCTCCCTTCAATTTCATTTTAATGCATGATGTTTTCATTCGGTGTTCAGGTAATTCAATTATAATCTCCTTGAGTTTTACAGTCATTCTAAAGTAATTTTCAAGACTATTGTAGATTTTAACACATCATGAACTTTATAATGGGTAGAAAATGTACTTTGGGAGTAGTGCGCAATTCATCAGTGGAGAAGGCATTTCTTATTTCTAATCTTAGATTTGCTACTGCTTTCTTTTGTGACCATGAGCAACCACTCTGTTTCTCTGCCTTACAATTTAAGTGTCTTGGAGATGTCAAGAGATTAAAATATGTATGCATGCAGAAAGAAGTGAGGTCTGTATCATTAATGTCATGAAAACTTTGAAGATGAAAAAAGCAAAGCAGTGCAGTGTTACAATAATATTAACAATCTGATTTTACATTCAGAAATTTTTTTTATACAGTAATAGGAACATGAACATGCCTAGCTGCCTGAAATGTTCTCTGGAACTTCCGTCTGCTTTTTTATAAACCTAAAACATTCTTTTCCATTTTGACAGTTAAAAATGATGCTGTTGAGAGAGTAAACAGATTTTTAAGTTACCTGTTCAAACAAGTAAGTCTTCTGTTTAATCTTCAAAAGGCTCCAGTAGTAGGAAATATGCTACTGAGTAATACATTTATTTGCAGTTCATTTTTTCAAAGCAGTAGTGCAATAAAAGGAGATGCCATTTTTGCTGCAAAATTTGTCTCATTTTCTTCAGCTTGTCAAGTTTGTTGTCAGTATATAGTATTAATCTTAAATGCAAACATAGTGCTTCTAGCTCAGGAAGTCCCTGAGCTGCAAATTGCAGGAGGCTGGGAGTATTTTAACAATATAGTCTTCCTTAGGCATCTTGGCTTCTGTCAGAGGTAGGATCCTGGATAAGACAGATTTCTGATCTGACTGATGTGACTGCTGCTGTGTTCACTGGGAATTATGGTTGAAGTGCAGTATAATTCTTTTATATGGGTGAAAGAAAAGAAACGTGAAGTTTTTGCAATGACAGCATTAGAGAGTTAAATACCAAGGGAACATAATTTCATTTGAGAGAAACAGTGTTCTTTGAAATTAGAGCACAGGTTTAAGAAAAGAAATTAAGGAATCTACGTGTATCTGCTTCTGGCTCTGCCATACACCTTGAATTCAACTCTGGAAATTTGTACAAGTTATTTTTGTATGAGACATTTATGAATTACTAAAGGGGGAAATGAGAAGAATTCGTTAATAAGAGTAGTAGTTGAAAAGAACTCTAGTACTTGTTTTTGTTTCAGTGAATATTATGTTGTATTAGTCTTAATTTCTTTATCCAGCATGCTTTGACAAGTGAATGTAGGGTTCTTTGAAGTAAATACATGAAAACTAGTTGGCAGTGACAAAATTTAATGCTTTTAGGTCAGTCATATTATGATTTAACAAACTTATGACAGCAAATGTCACTTATTGGAAAGAATAAGGTTCTGTCAAAGCATCTTTTGTGGCATCCTTGCACAGGGCTGAAATGTGTCTACACCTGCATAAATGAACATTAAAATCTCATTTAATGTCATCAGTAACTAGACTGCTTGGGTTACCATGCAATAGCTATGAAATTAAGACTGAGTATTAGGAGGAGGTATGTAAGTTGCAGTTAGCTTAAACCAGTATTTTTCAAGTTCTGATACATAGCTTATTGGGGGCTTGTAGGTCATCCATGTGAGTCAACTAAGAAAAGCCCATCAATTATCAGCAGATTTTAATGTGCTACCAAGGTCTGCAACTTCACTGGAAGATGTTTCCAGGTCTGCAGATGAAGAGGTTGAAAACCATTGGCTTTGACAATACCACTCCAGTAGCCTCATCTGCAAAGGCTTGTCTACACAGGACTTTCCTGATTGCTCCATGTCTCATTCTACAACAAAGAGTCTGGTTCTGTTTACGTTAAACCATTTTCAAAGTATGATTGCACTTTGAATTCATACCCTACCTTAATCCATGTTAACTTTCCAGTGCATGCCCTAAGGGAGCAGTAAACTAAACTGAATGACTGTGTCCACACAGGGGTTTAATGGAGTTTAACTAGCAGAATTCAAGTTCATCAAGGTACTTATTTCAGATTCGTTTTCTTGATGCCCTGGTGTAGACAAGCCCTAAGAATAAAAGTGGTTTAGTTCTAAGTGAATGAACCATGTTATAAAATCCCATCACTGAGATTTTATTATATTTTTGTGTGTGTGAAATACTACTACTGAAGGGTATAAAGTAGGCTTTTCTGACTTGTTTGGTACCGTCTTTTTTGTAGTAATTGCAGTTAGATCTGAGAAACAAAATAGTGTTCATGTTCTTCAACAACTAAGTGCTTTATTTGTTTTTCAGTTTGGATCAAAATACATATGTTTGCTTAAATAGCAGAAACTTCTTTTTTCCCAGTACAAAAAATCTGTCATCTGAATCATAATTTCAGCTATGACATTATGTGTATTTGGTATGTTTTAAAGCAGATGAACACTGTAGCATTTTAAGTGTTTATAGCAAATCTGAATATTATGGAAATTAGACATTTTCTGTAAATGGGAATATTCTTTAAAATGTCTGGTTTTGATGGTCCATATGGGCTGAAACTATGCTTTGTTATACTCCTGAAAATACAAGTGTGTTTTAAATAACAATTTTATCTCAGCTGGTGCCATATTTAAAATACATTTGTATTTTCAGCTGTAACTCATAAAAGGTCAGGTCCCGTGCTTTGAAAACTCTACACAAGTTGATGTTGCATAAATAAGCATGTTTTACACAGCAGGCATATAAAGTTAAGTGCCCCTCTGACTTGCATTCAGATTAATTATTCTTTATAATTTTTAACTAAAACAAGTTAAAGAACTTAGCTTTTTGGTACTGTCCTTCAGACATAGATAAAAATCTTGTTAATACAGTAACACTGAAGTTTACTTAAGTTTAAACAAAGTAAAGCTCAGTTTTTCTTAGTGGTCAGCTCATGTCACACTAAAGCCCTGATCACTGATCAAAACAGCATTAATTATTTGTTTCACGTTGTGGTTGCTGTGTCAAAATCCTTTAAATACCTCTTGGAGCTGAGAGGGAATCTTACGGCCTGTGACAGAGCAGCTGGTCTGGACATGGGCTGATGCCCCAGTTGACAGGTTGTTGGATTAGAAAGAATATCAAAGGCAGTGAGTAAGATTAGGGATAAGTGAACATCTGACAGCAGTTTGCAGCAGGGGAGAACAGATGATAAACAATGGGAGCGGGGTGCGTGGGGGGGGGTGAGAGGTGAGAAGGCCATGGGAAAAGTGTGGCGGCAATCACTAAAGCTCCAGGTTGCTGAGCCTCATGAATAGAACAGGAAATGGGATTTGCTGGGACAGATGTGCTGAGCGGTGATGAATACATTATAGGGAAATGAGGCTAAACTCCTAAAGGTGAGAGATGTTCTTTCTCTGAAAATAGAAAATATGAGAAAAGAAAAGTTTACCCTCCTGGAGAAGTAAGCATTAATACTTGAAAACTAATACAGAAAGAAGTAATGCTAATGGTAATTTTAATTAAATGGTTATTCTGCAGTAGCATTCATGATGAACTCTAGGTCATGTACTTGTAGCATAACAGTCTTACAGTGCTATTACATATATAGTATTGCAAGTATTTTTTTAAACCCAAGATTGCACAAATGGTAGAATAATTTGAAGGATGGAGCAGCCTGAATGGAGGCTCTGGCAGGATAATGCTTAGACACATATTCTGGATCTGGCATGTATTATATAGCACTCACATAACATATGTTTGATCCTGCCACCATTAAGAGAGTTGTACTAGTGATCTTGTGAGGTCCTTCCAGCCTTACATTTTTTCAATTCTGTGAAGTGATCATATGCTTGTAGAAAATTGTACGTAACTGTTCCTGTTCCTTAGGATATTGTTTCTGTGCTTCTCAAACTTCCTTAGGTTATACTCTTGATGGATCCTTTTCCAATATTTATGATATGATTATCTCGGAAAGCCAACAGAAGCTTTTTGTGTCTTTACTGACAGGACTGTATGTCAGTGCACTGACTTAGAATTTCTTATGTGTTTTGGTTTTTTTTTTTTCCCCAAGGAAATCTCATTTAGAAAACAGATCTCACATTAACATTTTAACAGTGTATTACTTTAGCAGAAGGGGGAGATGCAGAAAGTATGATTGTTGGCGTTGCTCTGAGAAAGTATCGATAAGATTTGTTCTCAGACATCTAGAAGTTTATTCCACAGTGTATTCTCCCAGTTTGTTTTACAAATACGAGCTTGCTAAAATAAAGTAGAAACACAAACCATGAGAGCCACCAATTGGAGAACATAAAGCTCAGTGGTGTAAGGACAAGAGGTGACTTAGCTCTAATGGAAATGCCCACCATCTGTCTTTCCTGACCTCGAATCTCTCATATGTGCTGCCCCTGTCCTCAAGATGAGGAGACATGTATCTGACTCCTTTAGTCCCTGTTTGTTCCTAGCCACATGTACTGCAACTGTAGCTCTAGTTTTTAAAAGAACAAGGGATTGTAACTAGAATCTGGGATGAACAGCTATGTCCTATAGCCCTGCTTCAGGGAAGTAGCTGTTCATGTAGCTGAAATGCCATGTGCGGTATTTTGACCACAGTGGCATCACTTGAATACAGCAATTGAAGAGTCCATAGAGCTCTGGAGTTCCAGAAGTTCCCCAAAATTAGTGATCAACAAAGATTGTCCTTCCAGTGGCCATAATAATAACTAAAATGGTGGTGAGCACAGCAAAACATAGGTTAAAAAGTATGCTTTAGTGATTCTGATCAGCATAAGTACTATGCTAATACTTCTGTTTTCCATAAAACTTTGATTTCTACATTTGCATGAAACTGTAATCAAAGAACTTACCGTTTGTTAGAGGCAGTTCCCATTTTTAAAGAGTTGTTGAAGATTATTTGCAGTTGGCTTGCATAGTTCTTTACTTTATATCCCAAGATTTAAACTGCTACAGGGTCACTGTCATTATGAAGGTTTCAGAAATACTGCAGTAAAACACAGAACTACATATATAAATCACTAATTAATCCAATTAATTGAATGCCACTTGTATATGACTTTTAAGCAACAGGTACATTTCTCTGTACCAGTGGTCTCTTCAGAATAGATGACAGGTTAGAAGATGTTTCTAAGTTACTTCTTGAATCTTTCTGTGTATCACTTTTTCCCGACGGGAGGATGATGAGGAGATGACCACTGCTATGGGAATCAGATTTCAGTGGAGTCTATAAAAATTGAGAGGTAAAAGTGAAATTAAGAAAATAGCAAAACCTGGAGCTAGTTGCATCTGTCACTTTGAACTGATTTTTTGGGGGGGGGGGGGGAAAGGGGGGGGGGAGAAAGGAGAGGGTGAAAAGCCCTGAGGATCTTTGTGAGGAGGGTCTGTGAGAAAGTCTTAGGAGAAAAACCTAAAGATTGTTACTAAGCCTTGGCTTCTATTAGCCCCCTGCTGCTGTTCTTCATCAAGTTGTTTTAATGGCTTTCAAAGCAAGTGAGTGGAAAATGGTTTCTCTGGAACTTTAAGGAGACTGAACTGAAAACTGTCATTGCTTTATAAGTAAAACACATCAAAGATTGATAGAAGAATTGCTTGTTAAACACATTGTAGATTTTAATTAAAAAAATGGGAGATATCATAAAAGAGACATCAGATCATCATAACTACCTAAAGGTGAAAGTTTAATGGCTTGTCATCTGTGCAGGAACCTGTGTTAAGTATCTCCTTCATAGCTTTTGTGACCCTCTGTGTGTGTGCATGTGAGCAAGATTTTTTTTTTTTTTTTCCAGGAGGGTTTTTTTTCCTAATGTACAGAGAGAAAAGTACACAAGCATAAAAATGTAGGTGGTGGTTACTTGCTTTTTAATTTTATTTCCCCTCTATTTAGGGATGCCTTCTTCTGGTATTTTTAACTACCTAGTGCTTCAAATTCTTACGTATTTCTGAAATAGTTATCTTTCTTTGTCTTGCAGCGTATAAGATAAGTTTCATGTGTTCAGTGTGTGCAGAGTGCATTTGTGTATCATCTAGTAAGTGCGTGAGTGTTTCTTCTGGAAGCTGATCCTCTCACTTCCCTCTCCTGTTCCCACCTTCTTTTCCCTCTACAGTGCTCCTAGACAGTAAATAGTATGTTTTTTAGAGTTGTGTGTAGAACTAATAAAAAAAAAAGTGAAAAAAAATGTATGCATAGAAAACATTTCCACTGAGACTTTGAGCTTCATTCTTTTAAGCCAAATGCTTGTTCTGATATGTCATGCTGCATATGATCAAGGTGCATATTTAGTAAGCAAATACAAACAATTGTTTTAAAAGACTAGAAGAATTCCTCAGCAAGCTGATAAAGCACACTGTGCATTATTCACTATCCATCTTAAGATTTCAGAAATGTTCAATGTTGTAATGTAATCAAAGTTTTAATTAGTGAGTTCTTTCTGGAATTAAACAGCTACATCCATGCATGATTCTGACTCTAGATCTGATTCTTAATGTAGAAAATTGTTTTTGCCAAGAGCCTAATATGTGATGACTGTAATTACTGGATTTTCTGCACATGATATGCTTTGAAAAGGTATATATCATCAAAAAGCATAACATTATTTGACTGACTCTGTAAGATTTTAATGACGTACAAAATCATTTAAATTAGGAGTACGAATATTGCATATGAATGTATGCAATCAACTACATAGAATTTGATAACTTGGTGTTAGTATTTTAAGGATTATTTTCAATGATATTTGTCATTTTAGCTGATGTTTTAGTTAGCTATAATAGTTATTTGTGAACTTGGAATGGATGTAGTATTTTTGTTTTACTGCATAAAAAGGCTCTAGCATATAATGGGTCTGGACTAGGAAAGGCCAGACACTAAGATCCATAGTATGTATTTTTATAAACTTTTAAAATTCCAACCTTGCTGAATGCAATGGTATTTTTGCTCCTCTCATTGGTAAGGTCAGGTCTTCACTTGCATTGTTTCTGCTTAATCCTAGTTTAGGCAAACTCTAAAGCCATTTGGCTAACAGATTTTTTTCTAATTAGAAAATAGTGATTGGTGTTGCAACAGTTCAGTGCTTTTTGACCAGGAATTACATATTCTGACAAACTGAGCTATAAGTCAAATTGTGGAAAAAATAGGGGAAACAGGTAAATTTGTATATTGAGTATAACGTTGTAAATAACTTAAAAATTTATTTAGGATATGAACCTATATAGCTTTTGTATATATTCTTATCTTGAACTGCTGAAATGAACTATCACTGTTGGCTTCATTCATTTTTGTTTTGGCTTTAAGACATACATTTGTTATTATTTGATCATTTAAGCTTGTTGAGCTTTTGAAGCAGCAGGATTAGAAGAAAAGTTGGCTATCAGGTCTTTTGGCAAATCTGTCTTAGAATTTCCTATGTAGGTCTGCACGTAGCACTCTGCTTTCAGTGGTTTAACATTTCTGACACTTCAAAACATTGGACATAGGTAGGCAGTTTCTGGCTTGCTTTGTCTGCAACGCTTGTGTTGCTCTTCTGAGTTACATTTCCAGAGCACTGCAGTTTGTACGGCCTAAAATTTGATCTGTAACTCATCTGATGTGTACCACTCATACAAATTAAAGAATAACGTGAGATTGTTGGCCTCCTATTCAGTGAAACCAATCAGTAATCATTAGTACAGAAATGACTACTATAGTACCTTATGGGATAGTTCCGTCAAATTTGAAACCTGATTGTCTCCCTGTTTGTTTCTGTAAACCATCCTTTTTTTCTTGTTGAGGAGAGATGGTTGACCTGTCAGTCTGGAGAACCCTGTTTCTTTTTATCTCGTTACTTTCTCTTTGATCTGTCTAGGAGTTAAAACCTCTTGGCAGAGCTCTCACAAGACTCACGGGAACGTATGAGCCTCCCGAGAGCATTATGGTACACTCCATAGAGAAAGATTAATTTGTAGAAGTAATAATATGAATGTCAAGATTTAAGTGTAAGAATTATGTTGGGGGGTGGGAGAGTACAGATTTAATCACACCCAGGGGCTGAAAAAAGCTAGTCAGGGAAACTATTTCACTAAACGGAAAAACTGTTGGAATATTTGCTTTTGAAGTATTTCTCAAAAAAACCCCAGGTGAATGCCAGTTGGCATTGTGTATTCCCTCGCCTCTGTCTGTACATTCTTCTGCGGCCCTTATGATAGAGCAGTGGCATGCCTTCCAGTACTCCTTTAAGTGGGATGACAAACCACACCTAACAGTTGTGCCTTGGGGAGAAGATGAAAGAGAAAAGAAACAACTTTCTGCAGTGCTATGTTTTGTATTCTTTTTAGTCAGAGAAGTGTGTCTTGCTCTTGCAAGGGAAGGTGTGTAATTGTCTGTAGTACTTGTGGAAGTTAATTCTTCATTCTCAGAGCAGCCCTGCTGAGTCTGTGGAGTGAATTTGTGACCTTCATTCTTTGACTAAGATTTTAGGCTCTTCTGTATATGCTGGGTTCATGCCATTGCATGCTCAGGATGAAGTCTTAGAGCTTAAGGTGTCTTGGTATTCTGCTGAAAGAGCCAACAGAAATGGCAATAAACAGTTTTAACATGCTTACAGTATTCAGTACTGCTGAGGAGACATGCTAAAAATCCCCGGACCTTGTCTATGAAAACACTTGCAGTAAGCGGTAACCCTAACTTCCTATGAGACTTGGTGTGTAGGAGCGTCCTTCCCTGCTCTTACTTCACCATGGAGACACCATGGTGCTGCACCTGGCTTTGTTCCCAACTGTGTTGAAACTTGGGATCTCCCAAGTGCTGCTTGCTAACCTTGGTCAATCCTGTTAATGCTGGTTTTTTGTTGGTGTGTGCCAGACTGGTGTGTGATGCAAGATGTACAGTTCATTGAGCTATATTGTTCCTGCATTGATTTGAATACTGCATCAGAAATATTTTGTCCTTCATAAGTTATAAATAAATGAATAGATTTGTTAATTACTCTTCAAATCACACTTATGTGATCCACACTATTGCTTTACAGGTGCATTTGCAAAACCAAGTAACTTTGAAGTTATGCATGACGGATAGTTTTCTGTGTTGTGTTTTTTTTTAATCCAATTTTAATGATACAACAGTTTATACACAGGCTTTTTCTTACCAGTGTTCTGCTTCAGGTGACATAGTCAGTAGGTTTTGTTTCTGAAATTAGAACAGCATTCATCAACTGCATAGTTTTTGAATGCAGCTTTATTATGTATCTAAATATGGAGTGGTCCAGTACTGTGGTATAAGGGGGATAGTTTTTTTTTCTGCTGGCTCTTTGTCAACCAGAGAAGATTTTAATCAGACCCTGTATAAGTTGCAGTAGAATTTGTTAGAATGAATAAAGAGGTAATGAGAAATATTAGACAATTGATGGTGGTGATTAGCATTTGGCTGAAATACCAGTGGCAACTTAAACTGTGGTTTTATGGTATTGTCAGTGTTGTTTTCCTGAATGGCATAGTGAAATTAATGATGAAAGGACAGTTTCTTTCCTTCCTCTTTTGGATGAGGGTCATGACCTAGGGTAGCAAAGAAGAAATTATGCTTGTAGGCGTAGTGGTTGCCTTGGGACTGATGATTTTAACATTCATTTTCTCCTTCTACTTACTATACTTGAGTTTGCTTCTCTCCCTGCTGTGCCTGCAGAGATGAGGTGAGAGCCCTAAATCCTGGCGCAGTCAGTGGGCTGAATGTCTCTCTGAGTCAGAGATTCTACATAAGGTTGTCTTCAGCAGTCCCAAATTCTTTGGGGTGCTGTACCAGTCAGTGGTCAGGGCAATCACGAGTTGTGGGAATGTGATTTGGACCAAAGCAGTGTTTGTCCAGTATGTATTATTTGGAGAGTCCTCTTCCTAAGGGGTTGAAAGGGTATTTTGACTAATGAGCACACAAGAGGAGTACAGGAAGGAGTTCAAGAATATCAAGTGAGATTTCTCATCTACTGTGACGTCTTGGACTTGAAACGGGTACTTTGTACTCAATCTCACTCTGTCTTGAAACAGCTACTACAGACATAATTGATCTGGCTATGTTAAGGCAAGTGCAGAATTAATTCCCCTGCCTGTCATTAAATAACACTAGCCTGAAATTTCACAGTCAGGCCCTTTATCTTGATAACTCTGTGGTCAAAAGAATCAGCTGCCAATGGACCAGAAAAGATTAAAACAGGTTTCCTGGAGAGGTTTTTCATTCTTTTGGTCTCTTTAAAAAAATTTTAAGCCAATAAAATTTAGCGGTTTGGAAGATGTTATCTTTAGTGACTTAGGAGTCTAAGTGCCATTTTCCAAAGGAATTTGCAGGAATCAGTCTCACTGAATTTCACTAAGGCTCCATCAGTTGGCAGAGCAGAAATAGTTTTGTAATCTTAGGACAAATATTGCAGTTTAAATCCCACCACAGAATTTACATTATTCAGTGAAGGTGCTTAGATGCTATTTGGGAGTTCTGGTGTTTGCCTGAAGTGACAGTGGTTCAGAGTAAAGTCTAAATTCAGATCATCCATCTTTCTAACGAGTGCCTTAAAAGTGAAGGTTATTGAATGCTACGAAGTGCTTTCTTAAATCTCATCTTTTGGAGTTGTTCATGAATTATTATAAATAGGAGGAGGGATATGAACCCATGTGTCATTCCCCAGATTCATTTATTATTAACTACAAAGGCCATGTTTGTTTGTTTGTTTATTTCTAACTAAATGAATATGTAACAAGTTATACAAATAGGGAAAACTCCAGAAAAATAAATGAAACACAGAACACCTAGGAGTTCTCAGCAGCTCTCTGGTTGAGGTGTTTCCTTGGCTTTTACTCTCCGAGCTGGAGCCAGCAGATGCGCCTCCTGGATCTGTGTTTCTCAGCCTCTTAGGTTGTTCAGGGAGTTTTATTTTTCATTTTCCTTAATGCTCACTGGATGTGTAATGTGTACAATAAATTGAAAAAAAATACTCCATGCTTCTTTTCCACAGATATGTGCTTTTAATGTTAGTATCACTTTTGCTTGTCCTGATACAGAATTCAGAAGACAAAACGTTGCAATTTCTGATCATGTTTTACCCAGGACAATTGTCTTAATTGCTTCTAGCTTCTGATCTTCATCAAAGATATATGTATTAATCCCCTTGAACATAATCAAGTCTAGTATGTCCTTAATTATTTGGCAGATCAGAATTGTAGAATGTGAGACATGAAATTACAGGTACAGTTGTCCCCTCTTTTGTGTGGCACATACCTTTATGCACTGGCAACGTGACTGGCAATGGAGAAGCTTTTTTGTGCTGAGTTGGTTTAGGCACTAGGTGACATCTTTAGTGTGGCTTAGTGTGTGGTTGCAGAAATGTTTTTGCTGTTTGCACGCAGGAGACCGTGTAGAAAGCAGGGAAAGGGAGGATGATACTGTTTTGATGGAAGTGCTGATTTAGGTCAGATTAAGCAGAAAGTATGGCAAAAGAAATCAGTCATTTAAATTTCCTGAGTTTTTGACCTTTTGATAGTAATTTTGCAAATAAATAGTTATTGCAAATTGTGTGAGATTTTTTTCTTTAACAATAACCGAAAAATATAGGGAAAAGATTACAAAAATAGCCTTTGCTGTGCAGGTTTTCAGCAAGTATGGATATAAGTGGCTCTGTGAGATGTGTCATACAACTGTTTGAAAGTACAGTAATTATTTACAGAAAAGTATTTTGCTGTCACATCAGCTGAATGCACAGTTTGTGAATGATATTATCTCTGTTAAAACATCTTTCATTATTAGGAATATATTCCTTAACTATGTCCAGTCAAAGTTTCAGATTTCATGTTTTACTATAACTTTGTGGAAAAAGTAGTGTTAGTAATTTTGTAAATATGGAAAGTATATGTTCCTTTTATCCCTGCAAAATAAAGTGTGTCATAGACTTCAAAGGGAAAACACAGTTTAGTGAAAATGGAAAAATACATGCAGCAAAATTCAATAATGTGACAGGAATTTAAGTAAAAGAGCAGTTTAATACTTGCTTTAAATTTAGTCATTTATATACGATAACTCTAGAGTCTGAAAACTCTTAACTACTAGCAGTCGGTTCCTTTCGACAGAATTGGAGTTAACTTAGTACTAGGAAAGCCCCATCTGTATCTCAACTTATAACCTTAAATTATATGCTGACCTGGCAGTAAAATGATGTGAGAAAAGTCATAAATTTGACCTTTGTGCATATCATGTTTCTTAATACAAGCACCATATCCTTATTCTTTGTAGTATAGATTTCAGTATGCTACTATGTATTTGCCTTGGAATAAAGTGTGTTTGATATGTATATGCAATTGTTCTTACTAATGATGTGTACTAAAAACAGAAAAACAAGGCGAGAAAGGAGATTTGACTTAATTTAGTGTACTTATATATGCTTAATTCTCATGTTTTATAAATTTCATTCAAAGGTAAGTGATCTTACTGATAGCTGAATGCCAAGCTAAACTGTAACAACTCCATTGTTGAAAAGTACACACAAAAACCAAACTGTGACCTGAAAAGTAAACTTCCAGAGGATTATATGAGAAAGTTTACTTACACATCAAGTATCTTAGTTGTAATTGTTCTGGCAGTTGATATACATAAAATGAACAAAGTGGCTTGGCCCAGTATTGCATTAACAGTTGAATAAATTAATGCATTCTCCATTGTTTATTTTACCTCCTAAAGTGTGAAAAAATTGCACCTTTGAACAGTAAACTCTATTGCCATAACCATCTGTTTGCAGTTTCATTACAAACTCCTACCAGAATAACGCTCACTTTGAAGAGAAAATTGATATGGGTTGTAAAAATTACAGTCTATGACCCTAGGTTTTATGTCTCTTGAGGTATCCCTGGTGTGGTCTCCACTGGTATACATTATGATTTCTTCGAGAAGTAACTTTGTGTCTTCCAGCTAATTTCAGATAAGTCCAGTCCATGCTTCAAACAGTTTGCTATCACATAGAGCTGAGCACCTCTGTCTCTTGTTCAAGATCCTTATGCATAAAATGAGTGTAGTGGAGACTGCAGCAACTTTGCTTTGCTCTGCCCTGCTCAGAACTGCTGTGTCAGCTGGAGCTGCCGTGGTGTTCTTTAGTGTATAGCATGATTTGTCCCCATGAACTTTGCTAGCTTAATCTTACTTCTGAAATTGTTAATATTGTTAATTAAAGCCCATTAGCAGCAGTAGTATTGTACTTCAGATAAAATGTTCATTTTTAATGTTGTTGAAAAGTCATCAGTTTGTGTATTTTTGGATGCAGATTCCACAAAAGCACTAAAACCAGTCATTTCTAACTGAAACATTTGAATGGGGTAAGTTAAAAACTGGAAAATGCCATTATTTGTAATCATGATGCTTTTAAAATAAACATTCTGGGTAGTTTAGTAATGAAATCTTACAAGCTTTGTTTAAAAAACAAACACTCACCCCCCCTTCCTCCTGAGCTTAAACAGTGGCTTGTTTAAAAAACAGTAAAATTCCATAACACTTAAACTCCTTTGAAGTAGTTCTTCAACATCAGCAAGTAATTCTGCAAATTGCTTTTGAAGATGAGGCTTCGTTTACTCCAGCGTGTGCAGTCTGATGGAATGGATTAGTGGGTGTGGACTGAAATTGTAATTCAGGCTTTTTTGTGTGCATATGTCTTTCTCTAGAACGCTCCTTATCAGATACATCTCTATCCTCTTGGAGTAATTTTGAATAGACCAAGGCTGTTCTGTTTAATAGTCATTGGTGAAAACTTGGTATGTATATAATGGCATTACATTCATGTTAACTACTAAAAATCATTTTTTTCACCAGTTTTTATTGTAGAGCCCTTTTTTTTTTTTTTTTAAATCAGATCAGTTCCCAGATGTCAGTGATGGGGTAGGGGTAGAACAGACATGTGCAGCTGGGGTAGAAAAAGGGGCAGCCTGGATTTAAATTGACTTACAGTGTTACAGGACTGCACCCTAGGACTGAGTGAGTTTAACACCAACACTTTGCATTTAAATTACTAGTTATGTAATATGGTAGCCAAGCATAAGACAGTTCCCTAATACTGATGTATACATTCAAAAGGAAAAAAAAAAGGGCCAGGCACTCAACTAATGCAAATTAGAATTAATTTATTGGGGTTTCGGGGTTTTTTTTCAATTGAGTTGCATGGGGTTTTGCCAGCTAAAAGTGCTTCCTTTCATTTTGGAAGATATGTAATACTTTCTATGAAACTTCTAATTATATAAAAAGAAGACGGCTTTCTCCCTGCTCATGACAAATCAAACCTTTAAAGGAGACAAAAAACGAGACAAAAAACCTATGATAAGTCATTATTTCAAACAGATTTCATATGCAAAATAGTCTGTTCAGGACACGGCTTTTCTTTTAGATGAAAAAGTTGAATATTAATTGTCCTTGAATTTTTGACTGTTCCTTTGCACTGTTTTTTTGTGGATGAAGATTTTTAGATACATCATGGCAGCTGTCTAGCTTCTATAAACAAAAAAACACCCTACTAACTTATTAATCCAATAAAAATATTCAACAGGAAGCAATGAAACATTTAAAGGGTATGGAACAGGTATTTTATTTTATTCTTATTTGGAAAACTTCACAAGTCCAAACTTGCTTTAGTTACCTTTCTCTGTTTTATTTCTGTTCTTCATACAGGTTCCACACTATCATGTTGACTATTAACACTTTATTTCTTCAAAAAAATCTCAAACTATGGATTTTTGAGGGTCAAAGCTGGTGGTTTATTTTTTTATTTATTTACATAATTTGTGTGTATGGCATAGTGCTGAAAATACTATGAAAAATATTCAGACAGTGCGAGGTAATTTGTTCACTGTGGTGGGTTGACCCTGGCTGGATGCCAGGTGCCCACCAAAGCTGCTCTGTCACTCCCCTCCTCAGCTGGACAGGGGAGAGAAAATATAATGAAAGGCTTGTGGGTTGAGATAAGGATGGGGAGGTCACTCACCAGTTACTGTCACAGGCAAAACAGACTCAGTTTGGGGAAGTTAGTTTAATTTATTTCCAATCAAATCGGAGTAGGGTAATGAGAAATAAAACCAAATCTTAAAAACACCTTCCCCCCACCCCTCCCTTCTTCCCAGGCTCAACTGCCGGTTTTCTCTACCTCTTCCACCCAGCAGTGCAGGGGGACGGGGAATGGGGCTTGGGGTCAGTTCCTCACACGTTGTCTCTGCCGCTTCTTCCTCCTCAGGAGGAGGACTTCTCACTCTTCCCCTGCTCCAGCCTGTGTCCCTTCCATGGGCTGCAGTCCTTCAGGCACAGAGTGCTCCAGCGTGGGTCCCCCACGGGGTCACAAGTCCTGCCAGAAAAACCTGCTCCGTGGGCTCCTCTCTCCACAGATCCGCAGGTCCTGCCAGGAGCCTGCTCCAGCGTGGGCTTCCCACGGGGTCACAGCCTCCTTCAGGCATCCATCTGCATCAGCATGGGGTCCTCCCCGGGCTGCAGGTGGAGATCTGCTCCACCGTGGACCTCCGTGGGCTGCAAGGGGACAGCCTGCCTCACCATGGTCTTCCCCACGGGCTGCAGGGGAATCTCCGCTCTGGCGCCTGGGGCACCTCCTCCCCCTCCTTCTTCACTGACCTGGGGGTCTGCAGGGTTCTTTCTCTTACATGTTCTCACATCTCTCTCCAGCTGCCATTTCTGTGCCTGCCGCAACTTTTTTTCCTTCTTAAATCTGTTATCCCAGCGGTGCTACCACTATCGCTGATGGGCTCAGCCTTGGCCGGCAGCGGGTCCATCTTAGAGCCGGCTGGTATTGGCTCTGTCGGACATGGGGGAAGCTTCTGGCAGCTCCTCACAGGAGCCACCCCTGTAATCCCCCCGCTACCAAAACCTTGCCACACAAACCCAATACAGTCACTAATTGTATGATGGGAAAGTGAAAAGCATAAAGTCCTGAGTTGGTCCTGGAAGTAGTTTCTGTGGGCACATCATTGTGGACACTGGAAACATTAGGTATTGATTATATATAACAAAGAGTTATAGCATTAATAATTCAGCTGGCAAGAAATGGTTTATAATAGATTATAAATCCTCATATGTTTGCACTGAAAACTGCTACAGATGTGACATCAGATTCCATTAAGATGAAAAAAGAAATGTAACAAGGAAATCTCAACTGATAGGAGCAATTCTTCTGTAGCAGGTGGAGAAAGGAAGGGAAACATTCGTTTACAGAGGGATGAGGGCTTAACTTTTAGCATCCAGTGTCTCCTGTTTTGCTATGTGGGGAAGTCCACTTTGTTTAGCCTAAGAACTGTGACTCAAGGAGAAGCAGCAGCTAATGCACATCTTCAGGGCATATTTTCCCATTGTAGGAGCATATATTTTATAAATCAAGAAGTACTGAATTACTGAGTTGGGTTTACTGTGAATTTACCTCTTGGCAGCTTTTATTGGTCATAAAAAGGTGAATATGACTGAAAAGCATTAAGCTAAGACCACGAAAGGAAATAAAGGTGGCAGGAGGTTGTAGGAGCTGCCTGCATTGGTGCAGATTTTTGTCTGTCTTCATGAATCAATAACTTGATTCCTTAAGCATGCTGCTCATCTGGATTAACCTGATGAAAACCAATCTAATAAGTGACAAGTTTGGTGTTCTCTTGCCATGCGGTTCTGGGCAACAAGTAGACACCTCAACAAGAGAATGAGTAGTGAATTTCCAGATAGAGGCATTGCTGTGCACTTTGATATTAAACTGTGTAGATAAATTTATAGAAGATTGGTTGAATGTGAAAACAAGTGCAATAGAAAAGCAAGTTTTACACTTTTTTTTAAAGAAAAACATACCGTTATAGCTTTTAAAAAATTTTTTGAGAGCAGAAAAAACAAAATCTGATTATTCCCCTAGGGAGTTTTACTGTTTTGTTACATGTAAATCATTAAACAGGGACCGCACACTTGCTTGGCTTTGCTGACTCTGGTTTAAGACCGTTATTTGCCAATTAATTCTCTTATCTGTTTTTCTTTACCTATAGTGTTATTATTTTATTGCATCAAGAATGGTCATAATCCCTTTGCATTAAGGACATTAACTGCTTTTGTGTCTTAGGAGTGTGGAAACAGAGTAAATGGAGCAATGAGGACAGAGTTATTTTTATGTTATAATTGCTTCAACTTCTCGAGTTGGATTTTTACACAAACATGGAACATTTGCTTCTTGGATGACTGCTTTAAACCCAGTCCAACTGGTAGAGCCTAGAGGATCATGACTGTTGTTTGTCATTTTAACCCTCATAACTTTTGCATGTAGCTTATCTATACCATAATGTATTTGTCATTTTTCCTTAACTGCCTCTGTTTGTTTACACCAACTTTTGTCTGGGCTCTAACTGAATTGTAAGATCATTGAACAGGAACTGTTCCCACTACATATGTTTAGTGCCTATCACAATGGGTCACCAAACGTCATGTTGTCTCTCCTGTAATGTAAACAGTAAGAAGTTAATCATTGTCACGGACAGCTTTTTTTTTCTCTTTTAGTGGCATATGTGAAGTTAGTTTCTTATTTGGGGCATATATCGCCAGCATTTTAAGTGATCTGCCTGTGCGGCCTGTTAACCAGTGTCCTTAAAAATCTGTAATAGAAGGTATGAACCCTTTTTACTGAGGTGGTTTTGGTGTGACTTTACAGTTCTTGGCCACTTTGGCTTTGTCTGTCCAAGCAGAAGTTTTCTGTGGATAAACATTGGAGATGACATGGGGCAGTGCCTTTAATTCAGTCACTTTTTAAATTATTAAATACTTAAATAAGGCAAATAAGATAGGAGAAGCTTTAAGTAGAATTTGGCTAAAGATCGTTTCTGCTTCAGTCATGTGTTGTCTGTCCAGAGCTCATTACAAGAAGTCATTTAAATCAGTGCAAATCCAACATAATTTTTGATTTGTTGAATGGTCTGAACTCCCCAACAGAGTGACTACAGGAAATCTGTTACTGTAAACCTGTGTGTTGAGGATTTATTTTAGACACCCTCGCGTGATGTTCTGAAGCACTTATTACATAAAGGAAGCATTTAAAGTGGTTTTGTGAGAGTTCTTGCACCTGTTACACCAACATGTTTTCAGTTTACTCTCAGAATAAAACTTTTCATAAAATCTAAGAAGTATAAAACCTTAATTATGCATGTTTAAAACATACATGTAATACAGTTTGCATGTAGGTGTTTCAGAAGCTATCAGTTAATTGTTTTATACATAAAACAAGCAAGGCAAACTTCTCTGTGCAGCTGCTAGACTTCAGCACTGGTTCCTTGAAAGGAGATAGGTCAGTACTCATATAAGACTTAGCCTTTCTCCTCAGGTAACCAACTATGACATAGTGCTTCTGTTTTATGAGAAACAGTGAATAATTGTTTCACATTCACCATCTCCACGTCTTTCATGATTTTACAGACTCCTGCTATGTCAGCACTTAGTGTGGCACTGTGCCTAGTTTACCTTTAGCTGCATGGCATGGTCTGCTGCACCACTATCCTTTCTCTTCCTCATCTCGAAACTCAGTAGCATTGGAAGGGTGCAGGTCTTCTTATTTAAAACCGGGGCACCACAGCTCTAATTCACTTCTATTGTTTCTAAACAGAGCTCATTCTTTGGGAGAGTCCTTGGAGATGGTCCTTGAGGAAAGGCCTACATCTCTAAAATTGTGTTTAAGTATTTATTCCATCCATTTGAAAAAGCTGCATCTACAGAGAAATTGTTGTGAGTCCCAGCAGGGCTGTACTCAACAGTAGAGACCACAGCCAGACTGAGGGGGGGGTGGTTTGTTTGGTTTGGGGGTTTTTTGAAGACCCAGGATGGTATCAGTATAAGACTGAGTATTGGTACATGTGGAGACACATTTACCTGACATATGAGCTGGTTCAAGGGCTTCTCAGGTGGCAGACCATGTATAGGTGCTGCCCTCAGGGAAAAGAGGGAGAAAGTCATTCAAGCTGCTGCAAATGAAGAGTAGAGGGAAACTCCCAGGCAACTTGTTTCAGAGCATGTCCAGGGTCTGTCACATGTGGAGCACACCCGGTATCACCATAAGATCAGTGCCAGTGAATGTTTCTTCCTACATCGTTAGCATAAGCTGTTCTTTTTATCATCTTGATTGGCTAGCCTGGGCTAAGTCTTAGGTGAGTTTATCTCGTAAGCAAAAGTTATCCTTTCCATAGGTATCCTGACAGCAATTTGACATGTTTTTCAGACATTATATTGCCTAAGATAGTGGAAGAAAGCGGAGGATAGCGATATCCCTGGTGCAGTGATTCTTAAGGCATTTTAGCCAGAGACAGAGAGCGTAGGTGGGAAAAAGAATGGTATTTTGATTATAGGCTGCAGACAAGTCCAACTTATCCATAACAGACGGTGTGAACAGGCTTCTGCCTGTAATTATGGCAATGAGCAGGTGCAGGAAGAGTCTTAGGAAGAAGATTTCAAGGATGGAAGCAGGACTGAGAATGTTGAGATCAAGTATGGGTGGCATCATAAACAGCTCTCTGCTGGTAGGAGTCACATCTGCTGAACTTGCATCCACTGTCAACACTTGTCTAGCAGAGAACTCTTTGCAATGCATGGTTGTCCTGGAATCACTTGAACCAAAAGGGATTGAGTTTTGCTTGTGCAGACTGTCAAGCTGGTAGCATACTGTTGTAGTTCTAAGTTGTCAATACCATTATCAGGTCAGTCTTACAGACAAGATGAGCAGGACTTATGACACACTCTTGCACATCGAGATGGTATAGAAATGTCTATTTGTACTTGCTTTTTGGGGTTGGGGGAGGACTGCGTTTAATTTGGATGCCTTTTTGAGGGATTGTCTTTTGACACCCTTCAGCTGTCTTTTGTCAAAGGCTTGGAAGAGTATTCTTGGGAAGCATTGCTGTATGCTTCCTCTGTTCTTAAATTTTCCTTTTGCTGTTAGAGACAGGATACTAGGCAGGATGGACATCTCATCTGACCTGATACGGCTTTCTTATGCAATTTTTGCTTATGTAAGTAATCTGTATTCTGTGTAATATGAAATGAAGTCGTCCCACATGCTGCCTCTCTTGGAATACAGCTTTATTAATTTACACATACTATATGTACTAGTTCAGCATTGCAACATTGCAGAACCTGATCACTGAGCACAGAACTAGAGTGTGATTACTTTGTGATTAAAGATTTACCAAATCAAGTATGTGTTATACAAGGTTGTTGCAGTATCAGAACTGCTGTTCTGAACAGATAAAAATTAACATAAAATAACTTTTGACATGTTTGTCTTTATAAAACATCACAGGACACATTTCCTATTTGAAGAATAATTTTTTAAAATCTTTCTCAAACTGTTGTCAGTGTTTAGACCTCCCAGCGATCAATTATACTTACTTCTCTCACTTCATTGAGAGATACTTTGATTGTTCCTTATTAGACACTAGAGAATGGACTATTTTATAATAATGCAAATATATATGTTTATTAAAATGAAGAGCATTAAGGGTTTGAGAGGGCTTTTGTGTTTCACAAAGATACTTCTCTTTTTTGGGAGTGATGTTGACCTTTGATACCTTTAATTCTTTCCAACTATCTGTAACTGTGGTGATAGGAGAGCATTGTCAAAGGCCAGGATATAGGGAATGGAACAGTTTAACAAGTAATCATGGCTACTTGGCTTTTAAAAGCATGAATCTTGATCAGTTTCAGCAATTAATATTTTTGTCTTAAAGAGAAGATAGAGATATTACATACAGCTTGATATAGTTGGTTAGAAACTGGTTAGAATTAATGTTCTGTGAAGTATGTAAAGCAGCATAAGAACCATTGGTAACTGTTTACATGCTATTAATAATTAGCAACCTTCATACTAGACTGTTAGGAAAGAACCGCGCATTGGGTACAATAGAAACTCAACTCCATACGGTTGGGTTCAAATTACATTTGACTTGGACAATAGGGCATGAATGAGGCTCATTTGAGTTTCTGCCACTGTAAACAATGAGATGTTGGAATGTTTCATTTATTTATTGATTTATGTATTTGGACAGGTGCAGGTTGATCATATGAAATAATTTTTTATTCAAATATAGTCAGAAAATAGCTTAACAAACATTGTCCAGTTAGAGTATATGATGATAACCAACATCTTGAATGGACAGACTCAAATTAGTTTAGCCTGTGGCTGGTTTTGAATTTGGGTCTTAAACTAATCAAATCATGTTCTAGGGAAAGCGCTTTATGTGCTTTCCAGCCACTTGGAAAATAGAAAATATAGATTTTATTTTCTGATTAATTTCTTTTTAGTTCCTTTTTTTTTACTTTCTGTTAAAAATTACATGCATGTCTGTGAGGTAGGTTCTGTTAATGCTAATGGAGCTCATCCTTGAGAAGAGGTCATTCAAATCTGATGTATCCCATCTGGATGAGGATGACTCTCTAGGGTGTATTTTCCTCAGCTATTTGAAACCCTTTCATAAGTGCTCCAAAGCAATCAGGTTCTATAATTTGCAAAATGATGGCAGGAGGAAAGAGGCAGGAAGATTGTTGCTGGGATCATACGTTAGGAAGTAGTATCACAGGACTAATAGCCTAAATTAATGCAAGGAGAGCCTTGATTCAGCCTTTTTTGTCTTCTCCATCAGCTGGACACCTGCATTTCTCCCAAGTGGACACTACAAAGGGAGAATGAATGATGGTAGCACATCTTACCATTTGGGGCAGGGGAAGGTTGAAACTGGAAAAGCAATATGAAGGTACATGCAGAAGACATTATCATTGATCCACCGTTTCCCAACTCACTCATGTCAAGTGGAAAATTGCACAGCAATCTGCAAACGAGAAAATCCCACAAATACATGTCTTACAGGTGGAAATAAACCTACAAAAGGATTGAGCACAGGTTACACATTTAATACCTTACATTATCTTACCACACAATATAGCCTATGCTATTAGGTTCATGTGTTGCAACTGTGTGTTGTATCATAGTCCTTTCAAAGTTGTTCCTCTGTCTCTCACCAGGTGGAACGGATTGGATATACACCCAGCTTGATAAACAGCAGCTTTAGTAGTTCAGTTCACACTGAGAATTTGCTGTCTTTATTCCTCTTTCAACATTATATTGCATTTAAACAATGACAGGACTTCTCTTCTAATGCACACGTTTGATTCCTGTCAGTCCTAACAGAAGGTATGCACCGACACCAGTGGAAGAGTACACTAGAGTTTCTCTTGAGGTGAACAACTGTTTATAATTAGAGTTGTGGGAATGAAGAAAAACCCAGCTAGCAAGCAAACAGTCACTCTTCCAAAAAGCTTGGTAAACTCATAAAGCTCAGGAGCTTACTCTCTGAACCAGAGTGCTTGTTATCTAATCCCCACCAGCTGTTGTGTACTTGGTAGCCATGACATCTGTAATAGAGCTGAAGGGCCTGTCTATATTGGTTGGCACCTTTAGCCACCAACTGAACTTGATTCTTCTTTCACTGCTCACATTTACCTGCTTTAAATCATTAACCAGTTGCTCAGTGTTTGATTATCCATTTAACCATACTTTATAATAGAAAGCTTATGCTGCTTTTCACATTAAGCATATTTTAGGTATGTAGGTTTTCAGCAAGTCTAGTTTTTGCCTTGCTAATAAGAGAAAGGTATCAACCAAAAGAATTTCCTCTGATTGCATACTGATTCCTTATATAGACCTAAAACTGACCTAGGAGTGAAATCTCGAGTTGTATTTCAGCTGAAAAATACCATCACATTTCTAATCAGCAGGGTGAAGAATTATATACATGTGTCTGTTAACTGGTGTGCATGAATTGGTATAGGTGATTATAGAAGATAGAATATAAATGTAAGCAACTGTGTACGTGTTGATTATAACTGGAAGAATGCTGACTTTCAGGGATCAGCTTCAACTGTGCTGTAGTGGATGTCATTCTTTTTAAAAGACAGCAGAGGACAGAAACTGGCCCAACTTGAGAAAATAATCCATTTTATGTCTCCCAGTTCTTGGGTGAGTGCTGTGACTTCAAGCCTACTGTCAGACAGTATCCTCACCACCACAAGCAGCGCAGAGTAACAGCTGTTGTGTAGAATGGAGTGTGATCTCTTCATGTTAGGCATATCATGGACAAAACTACTATTTTGGGCCTTGTAAGGGGTTAGAGGGACGGATGTCTTGTTCCTGGATCCCCGATGAGTTTAGTTAGGAGGTAAGTGCTGAGCTGTCCTCCTAAGATAAGACCATTTCTGGACATGGAAGAACATGGATCTATGGGTTATTTTACTGGTTAGAACTTAGCTGCTTATAGCTTCCTAGCACCTGAATGATTAGATTGGGTATCTGACGTTGATACTGTGGCCAAAATCTGGCCCAAAGACTACCATAGTCTTTAAGTTAGTTGTCAGCATAGTATTGTGGATCTAAGATTTTGAACTGTCATAAAACAAGTCTCAGTATCTATAATACTTACTATCAAAATCCAGAATAATGGTCTCATAAATAAAACCAGCTATACCAAGTTTTTAAAGAAATGCCTGTTAAATTTTGTTAAATTTCATTATAGTCATTTTTCACTTGGAATTAATTTTACTGATGCATTTATTTATTTTTTTCCCCCAGAATGGCACTAAGAAGTTCTGGGATTTTATGAGGACACATGACAGGTAACAGGTGGAATCATGTTATTTCCTTTTGTGTTTATCTTGTATTTCATACTGTATTCTCTTCCATTGGTCACATCTTGTTGATGTGGAGTCACTTCTTTTTCCTCCAATTTCCTCTTCAGTTTTCACTTCTTGTATAATACTTCCAGGTAGTTCTCTACTATTTTAGACAGAATTAGCAGAAATTTTTAAATCTCCTCATGGTTTATTATTTTTTCAGAAAGTTTTATCTGTGCTTGACTTTTCAAATATTAGAGTTTTGGCACATGATATATTGTACATTTTAATGATTACATAGAAGATGGAACTGAAAGTTTGGATTGCATGAAATTTTCTGAGTGTGCATATATCACCTGAAGGAAGGACTGTGTCCCCCACATACTTAACCCTGTCATTATTTGTGCCATTAAGTGGTCTAGTGCCAAGTATGTGACCACACTCTCTCACCTGTGAATATACAATGCCAGGTATTGCCTTTATATAAAGACTGTTAAAAAGCAATCTAAAGTTATGGTGATACTGTCTGATTTTTTTCACTGGCCATTACTTGGAATAAGGTAGAGATTCTGTTTTATGTTTGAGTAAATCCTAGTATAATGCTAACTTTTTTATTTTAATCCTCTCCATCACTGCTACATATGGATGTTTTAGGCAAAGCCTAATTCAAGTAACTTCACAAATGCCTGAAACCTTTCAGGCCCTCCATTCTGTACACCAAAACCCTCTCCTAAGCACACAGGAAGAAATGTATTTCTCCTATCAGGGAAGAAAAGCAGTTAACTCCTGACTTCAAATATCCGTTCATGCAAAATTATAAGAAGTAGGGTATATGTGAAACAGACCCACTCTCAGAATTATGAAATACTAAAATATTCATATGTCTTTTTTTAAAGTATAAAAATTTTATCTAGTCACTGAAAATTCAGGTGTTAGAAGATAAAAATAAAAAGCAAAGGTAACAACATTTCCCTAGAAAAAGCTTTTCTAAATCTATTAAATGTAAAAAATGTAACAAAACACTAATGGCAAAAGAAATTGTGATCTACAACCAGAACCATGTTGAAAGATGTATTCTTCTTGTGTGTGAAATAAATAGGCAAAATCAATAGCATTTTTGGAAATTCTTCTCTGTTGGAACCCTCTAAATCCTTACAGTGAGTCTTTTGCGGGGGGGGGGTACCTGGGATGGACATAAAGTGACAGCAACACTTTTATCAATATAAAGATTATGAAGGTAAAAGTTCCAGGAAGACTGGGAAAATATTAGATAGATTAAAAACGCCTGTACTGCTTGAGAGTGAGGACAGAAAAGGGAGTGATATTTCAATACTGAACTTCACACTTGCTTTTGGAATTTGCCTGGAAGACAGTTCTGTCTTTGCACTTTGTCTATCCATATGGGCATGTGCCTGAATTTATGATCGCAGATACAAAGGCTGAAATGATAATTGATTGCTGGAAATTTAATATATGCCCTGTACTTTCAAGTAAGTGAATCCAGCCTCAAGTCACAGTGCTGAGAACATGACTTCCAGATGAATAATTTGTATTGCTATTTTTGTTTAAACTTTAGTTTATTGCTCTGTGATAATGTGTGAATATATCCAACTAACTGAGTGGGGTAAATATTAAAGGATCAGTTTTCCATGAACTTCTTGGGAACAGTATTTCTGAAGAACTTTTGTGGACATTTTTAAAATAGTTGAGAACATAACTGTATAAAAAGGCTACGGCCACATGTCATGCCAGTCATCTCTGGTCACATAACATTTGTTAGCTTCAGATGTACAACAGCTGCCATCCTAACTTTTTAGTGACTACTGTTGAACTGTAGAATGTCTAACGCTCTTTCACAAGTAAATTCAATGAAACTTCTGCCACCGAAGGTAATAATGTGAACTTTCTGTATAGGAAATCCATAGGTTTACATAAACTCTATTTGTGAATATGAAGCCAATTATTATCAGATAAATTACTCAGGTTCAAAACTCCTTATAATGCATTAAAGCCCCACATTTTACTGTATTTTAGTAGGTGATGCTACTTATATGGAAAAGTCATGTTGTCTAGTTGCTGAAGATTGTAGAGGACTTCATACTTTGAGGGCTTTTAGAGGTTCATTACTCTTAATGAAGGATAAAATCTTGAAGAAGAGTAGGGGTTTCTGGGACACATGTTCTGTTGGTCAGGATTTCCTAGTGTGTATGTCTTCTTCAGGAAGATTGTAGGTGTTTTCCATAATTAAGATCCCTCTTCCATAATACTTTTTCAAAAGTATTCAAAACTTACTTTACTTCTGAAAATGCTGTAACACTGTTAAATGCTCCAAGTTTTTTTAATAAGGCTGTTTACCCAAATTGAACATACACATTGGAATGCCAGATCTGTAAGTACACATATATGTATTAAATTAATGAATTTAATGATGCTGAATAAAAAAAAAACCAACTGTGCTAATCATATAAAACCAGCCATTGAGCCTAACTCATGTCTTCATCTGTCATCCTCTTTCAGCAGCACAAGTAAACATGTGCTTAAGACTGACTTCCTTGCTGTATGACAGTGAACTGAGAGTTTGTATCCTGGGTTCCTTTGGGACCCCAGTGTTCTTTCTCATTCCAAAAGAGGTCAACATAAGCCAATATTCAATAGATTTGTATTAGAATATAGACTTGGTACAGGAAAATATTTAGCAAGAGAGATGAAGTTATTTTTGTATAAATTTATCCTTTCCAACTGTTCAGATGAACAGCTGATTAAATTATACAAAGACAAAAAACATGAGGACTGCAGTAGTCATTTTGTTTGCCTTAAGTGTGAGTCACCTTTTAAAATCTCACTATATATTGCAGTAGGACAAGATCATTTAACCATATGCAAGCGGGTATAATGCTAGCACAAGCCGAAATAGCAGAATTTTTATTAGATACTACTTTTTTGTTTGTTTTCTTTCTTCTTAGTTATTGCAGATCTGGGCTTGAGTCTACAGTGTGTGGCTCCTGAACTTTCTTAAGATCAAGACAATTCAGAACTAGAGTGTCAGTGCTGGAGTCACCTCTGCTTTACATAGTTTGTAATTTATGCTGAACAAATAATTGCTTACTCTCAATCCCTCTGTTTTAGGGTGGTTTCGTGGATTCCCGAGAAGGTAAACACACACAGTCCTTGGGTCAGTATGTTAATAGGTTTTTTTGCTTTGTAAGATACCCTTAGCGTAATGCATGGGTGTAGTTAATAAAATGCTTGCTTTTTGCCTTATAGTCAGTGTGTGTCTGTTTAGCTTCTCAGAAATCCTTGAAACCACCCTAAAACACCCTCCATGCCATTTAAAGACCAAAAAAAAAAGTTTTGTGCAAAATTATTACTGGTCATGCAATAAACTGTTACTAAGGCAAACCTTCAAAACCTGTGCTGTCAAAAGTCAACTGAGCGTCAGTATAGACAAAAGAAGCAGCATTTCTTACCATATTTAGGTTGAAATTGTAACAGAAGGAAGACCCAGGACACAAAGACATGCCCATGGAAAGTAGTTAAGTCCTGAAACTCTTTGCCCAGAGAGGCTGAGGAACCTCCATCCTTGCAGAAATTCAAACCTTGACTGGACAAGGCTCTGAGAAACCAGACCTAACTTAGAAGTTAGCCTGATTCTGAGCAGGAGGTTGGATCAGATGATCTCCAAAAGTCTCTTACAACCTGAAGGTTTCTACAATTTTATAAGTAGATTAAGTACTTAATGGATGTTACTGTTCATATCTGACAACTGTAAAAAATTTGTAAAGTTGTCAAGAAATCTGTCAACTTATAAGTCATTTTTCTGTAGGAAAATAATGCTTTTACTATCATTCTTGTCCTGCGGGGTAACATTCAAGTTAATCTTTCTTTGAAACATGCAGATGAACATTATCAGAGCTCATTGCAAGGTTTTATCATGTTATTAGAAACAACAGTGGAGATTACTAAAAATGAATGAAGAAAAATAAAAATCCTTGATTAACTCTTTTCAATTGTAATTATTGAGCAAGTTTATTGAGGTCGTGCTTGTAAGTGTTACATACTTCTGGCCTGTTGTGTTAGGCAGTGACACACAGCAAAGGATGCTTTCTGCAGTTATTTTATGCACTGCTTGCTTTTCTAATTAAGTTTACTTTTCCTCCGAATACTCAGCTGATACGTTTGCTCATTATTAAACATATCCTTATGAAAATCAAGCGGAGTGCAAGCGACAAAAATTTAAATGCAAGGTGTATTTCAAGATGCTTCTTAGACTTTGATCTATTGGAACTAGTTAGCAATTTGTGGTGGTGTGATTTGCGGGGGGAGGAGTTGTTGATTTTTTTATAAGGTCACTGCTTTTAAAAATAAAAGAATTGATTGTTGATTTTTTTATAAGGTCACTGCTTTTAAAAATAAAAGACTTGATCAGAAGGACATTTTCCTTCTGCAAATTTATGGTGATTTTCTGTCAGAAATAGAAACGTACCAAATATTACAAAGTAATCATCAATGCCTGTAACAAAAAATTATTCTCTAAAACCAGACTCACATTCCAGTTATATTCTCCCTTATCCTAATTTTGCTATATTTAGTACAGTAATAGCCTGAAATGTAATACTTAAGTTTTATATTCATCTACTTTATAAAGCAATAGACCAGGTTCATTTCAGGTTTCAGCAACTCCCCTTAAACAGATTCAAGGCTTTTAAAAGACATAATTTGGGAACAGATGAAGGTCAGTGTACAGTCATGTGCTGGCTTTTGTGCTTTGAGTAATAACGTTCAAGAACAGGAACGTAACTGTACCTTTTGCTAGTTGACAAGTAAAAGGACAGCTTTCCAATTGCACTGTGAATGGATATAAAGCAAAATTATGGCTACTTCTTTATTTAAAATTAAGAAAAATTCACTGTAAAGTACACTACATTTAAAGGAAGACAAATTTGAGGAGAGTGAATTGCATGCAAGTTTGTTACATGAGTTCCTCTCAACTCTGAAAATACCATGTGACAAGGAAAAGGCATTTGGACTAAAAAACTTACAACTCTGCATGTGCGCTGTAGCCTTTTTATGCCGTGTTTTTACCTACAAAGACATGTCACAGTGGCTCAGTAATAGTTCCTGACTTAAAAATTCTTAATGGAAAAAACTTAAGAGTCTTTTCTTATCTCTCTAAAAAGAGGAGGAAATAATATTCCTGCCTTGTAAGATTGGCTTCTTTTAAGTAAAGAGATTAATTTATTCCACATTTAGAACAAATTAATTCCGAATTTAATTTAATAGTTTGCTCAGAAAAGAGGCTTTATTACTGTATCTGTTACAAAGACAAGTGAAAAGTGTAGTTTTCCATCAGGAGGGAGTTTGCAGGATGAAGGAAACCAAGGCAATCTGCTCTTCGGCATGTTGTCTCCTGCAGGCACCAGCGCTGGGGGTAAGCAGAAAGAGGTTCTCGAGGCAAATGAAAAATCAACGTATCTCGGAACGGGCAGGTGAATATACTCAACCAGTCACCCTGTGCTCTGAAGTTACCTGGCTGAGTGCGGGCTTCTGCTTGCTGCTGAAGTTGGGGAGCGCGCCTGCACAGGGGTAGGGAGGGATGCTGCTGCTGGCCAGCTGCATCAGGAGCCTGCCGCATCCCGGCCCCGGCCACCGGAGCCAGCCAGGTGATGGTCACCAGAGCCACGCCGGTGGCCTGGAGGAGCCGGGGTTGCTCTTCTGGCTCCGTGGCTGTAGCAGGCAGCTATGGAGACAGGGTGGAAGTCATGTGCCCTGACCACATTATAGGAGTGGATTAAATTCCTTCTCCTATTTCATATGCCAGATCGTTTGGGCTTTATGGAAACTTAATCTTGTATGTATTTTTCTGGTTTATGTCCTAGTGTATTATAAGACACCATGAAATTTAACTCAGATGCCTCCTTTGTGCAAGAATTATCACAGTAGCTTTAAAATGGGTAAAATACAGCTTTTTAACATATTTATAGGTAAAAAAAAAAAACTTTCTTGGGTGGCATGTGCCTTTTATGTGCAACGATGTGCTGTTGTGCTGTAAACCTTGTATGTCTTTGTAATGTCTCCTCCGGGGTGTCAGTGGTGTGGAATTTTCCTGACTATCTTCAAAGATAGTGCAGAAGATAATGCACCATTTAAAATAAACTGGATGTAGTTCAACAAACAACAAAAATGATGAGAAGTTTAGGGAAATAATAGCTGAGAGAAGGTAATGATGGCTGGGCATGTTCATGCAAAGGATAACACAACTGAAGAGAAAAATTACTACTTATCACAAAAATGTAAAGGAATGTTATAAAGCAGGCCAGAATAATTTAATTTCATCAGTAATCAATGACAAAATGGTGTCTCATGTGGAAAGTATTTTTTAAATTAAACACTAAGAAACTGTTTTTAGCAGTAGGCAATAACATAGTCTAGGAGGGCACATTTTGCAATCACTGTCATTGAAAACACTCAGGTCTAAACTTGATATCTGTCTATCAAGGATGCTATCAGGATAATGATATTTTTTCCTGGTATTAGAAGGAAAAAAACATAGTAGCCTATTAGTTTCCTTCAACCCAAGTAATTACATGATTTGTTTGCATAAGATATTTGCAAATAAAATGCACTTAATGCTTGTGTTTTTTTGTTTTTCATTTTGGGTTTTTTTTGAAGTGAAGACTTGACAGATCCTCTGCTTATGTGCCAGGAATTCTGCAGGCATATTTACTGTCTTTTAAGATGTCTTATTATGTTGTTACCTTAGGATCCGATCTAAATAAAATCATAGCAACGAGGCAAAAATAAATGTATTTGCTGTAAAGTTATCAGAGACAAACACAAAATCAAAAGCCAAATTTTCAGATTCTCATTTCACCTTTTTGAGTATGTGATATGAAAGCACTGTATAGCATATAAGTTCTTCTCTGCCGTATCACTGAAATAGGGTAAAATGGCAATAAAATCTTTATAGAGGGCATTGCTTCATTAGGAAGCTAAATATTTGCCTAATTTTAAGAACGGAATCCATAAAAAAAAATCTTAAAACTAAGGAGGTACACAAGAGTTTTGGCTGGTTAGCCATAAATTTCTAAATACAGGTTTCTGGTATCCAGATTAGAGGCATCTTGGTTTTACAACTTTAGGGATTTCATTTTTTAGTATTTGCAATAATATGCAAAATAAGTGGATATGTTTATTCTCTTACAGTCACTGAAATCAGGAAGAGTCTTCGCTTTGCTTCTAGGTGGTTTTGAAATAAACCTGTTCTGTCTGAAGAGTGCCAAAGGTTTTTACATGGTCTAGAGACAGTAGCATGGTCATGGCCTACATTTGGGATTGGTAGAAATAATCTTAGGAAAGCTAGGAAATGTTCTATAATTGGCGTGCCTGTAGTTTTAGAATTTTATCTGAAAATATCTCTTGGAAAAGAGGAAACTATTGAAATTGTTATTCTAGAAATGGGAAAATTAGGTAAAATGTGAACAACTGCCAGTTTCTCAGTCTATGTTTCTCACTAATGGTAGTGAGACTATACATTTAATACCTGGCAAAAGATTGTGTTATTCACTTCATATTTGGGTTTTGGTAGGTAAGAAACAAAATTGCTGGTTTGTCCCTTACTTTAGCTAGGGCAGAACACTCGAGCTTTTTATTTTGTGAGCTGTCCTTGAAACCTGATACTCTTTTAAAACTTTGATTTTTGCCATTTCAGAATGGAGTCATACTTACGCCTTTTAGATGGATTATTTATTGGTTGTCTTATGTGATAGCATTTATAAATGGCAGTTTCACAAATAATTAGAAATTGGAACAAAAGCCCATCAGGCTCTAACATCTGTTGCACATAATGCCCACAAAGCTTTATTTAATCAAATAAGTTAGCATAAAACCTGAATTTATTTATTAAAATATTTTGTTGAAAGAATCCCATTGAGATGCAATGTGTCATTTCCAAGGGTATCCTGGGATACAGGCCAAGATATGACACTTAAAGAATGTTATTGAGAGCAACGTGCTTTGATGTCTCATTTATTTTGCAGTTGAATTTACTTTCTATTTTTTTCTTTGTTATATGAAAACAGGGTGCTGAGAGGATTGTTTATTCCAAAGGAGTTGTCCTGCATCATATTGTTTAGTTGGGTACAAATTACTGCTTTACAAGTAGATAGAGATTATGTTTTAAAAGTGCATGTATATGGATTTTTAAACACTTCTTAATTCATTCTTCCACCGGACTGATGATTAACCAAACATATGCTTCCTGCTTTATGGTGTCACGAACAACTTCCTGCTGCAGTTCAGTTTATTGAAACCAATCTTCCTTTTGATTTTTTCCAAAGTAATGTTTATTTTCTTAAGCATACGTGTCTCACCACTTTATTCTGGTTTTACTTAGTATTATATATTTACGTTGTATTGGAGAAAGCGTTCAAATTTCATCAGAATACAGAAGTCTTCTAGACATCTCTAATTATCTTTTGCCAAATCCACTTTATCTGTGATTAGTATGAAAGGCTGAATGTTTTTGTCAGGAGCTTATAGCTTTGCTTTTGTAATAGGCTGCATTTTAAGCAGCCAATTGGATTGGTGTTGGCCTTTGAAAAATGTAAAATGCTTTGAAGGAAGACTTAAATGAACCAGTAAAGATTGTGCAAGCACACACATTTAATCTCAGGACTATCTGCATTATAGTTAAAGCTCTGGGAAACTAAAGGAATTGCACTGGAGAATAATCAAAGGGTACAGCTTTATTACATGTCTGTTCTGAAAATGAAGGGACTGTTCTCTCTGGCTTAAGATACTAGGTGCTGCTCTGATAAAAGGAAGACGACAGCACTTTCGATACCACATTAGAAGTTTTCAGGGATGTGTCCAACTGTGAAATGGATGGTTAATTTGAACACAAAAGTGACACAGGGGCTACCTGCAATTCTTTCTCATGGTCACCAAAAATAATTCTGAAATAAATAACTTAAGATGAAGTAGGCCCTCCTGAAGGATGAATCCTCCCAAAGAATTGCTTTTGATTGTTAGGTTTTTTGATTATCACTTTAAAATTGAAAGCGCAGTCGCTTCTGATTTGAACAAGAAAAAGGACACTTATTCACTAACATGCTTTAATCCTGATCTGGGGTGTTTCTCAAACATGGTATTTTAAAAAGACTAGATGGTATTCTAGTCTTGACATGGAAAACAATATGAAAGATCAGTTTGTCAATGCTGTATGAACAAAGAAACCAAATTCTTAAAACTTCAAGAAGAAAAATTTATACTTTAAAGCTAAAATAATTATAGGACTTCTAAATGATTTATTTATTTTCTTACTAACTTTTCTCGTAGTACAATTTGTTAAGTCTTGACATTTTCTCCCTTATGAGCCATATAGGCAAAAATATTACATGTATGGTTTATATTCACATGCTCTCTGGCTGAGATGAATAAATCTCTAAATACTTCTGTGGTTGCATACTACATTTGATTATTTTCTTCTGATTGTATCAAAGGGATTTTTAATGCCAAATATCTGTTCAGAGTCAAGGGGACTGATTAAATCAATTACTTGCTTTTATTCCTGCATGCCATTTTTGTGTTTCTTTTTTGGAATCTGCCATTCTTTTTTCATTGTCTTCTTTGAGAATGGTAACTGAATTACCACAGGGTCTGATGGTGTTGTGGGGGTTTTAGTGTTTTGTTTTGGTTTTTTTGTTGTGTTTTTTTTAAATCAAATAACATTACTTCCTCAAGTCTCCACTGTGGAGCTGAGATTATTGTTTGTAAGCAGCGCAAACAATATTATGAACTTTCAACTAATTTAGAGATAATCTTTAGCCTTTAAAAGTTGGTGGAAGTGGCTGAGGTGGAGGTGGCTGGGAAGCCCTGGCTTTCAATGTTAACGTCAGTCTATTTTTTAGGTGCTTTATCTTCCATTATTCAATTTTGATCACAATTTGTGTGATCACAATACACATACCCATGTTAGACACAAGGGGATCCTGAGTTGCTCTTACAATGATTAAAGAAAGGTCAGTTTCTTTGCCCGTATTACCTCATCAATTACTTAGCATACTATAGTATTAGTACAAGATTATCATTAAAAATCCTCATCTTCAGCCTTGAGAGTCTTATTTCATTCACAAGAACACAAGAGAATCTTGTCCTTTTCTTTGCTACTACTATACTATGATTTTTTAAAATTATTTTTTAGTTTTGCAAGTTCACATTTGTAAAGTATTCATTACAGTCACATCTAAGAATAATGAAAGGCTGAATCAATCTTTATTTATTAAAGGATTTTAAAAGTTTGTCTCCTGAAAAGCAATTAGTAAGTGTTAGCAGTTGCTTGTGGATTAACTGTAGCCCAGGTCAACAACTGGCAAATTGTCAAGATAGAAGATTACCAAACCGATGACAAGGTGAAATTACATTTCTACCTAAAAAAAGCCAACAACAAAAAGTAAAAAAAAAGACCTAAAACAACAACAACAAAAAAATCCCTCCCCTCCCCCCAAACCTTCCTTCAGTATTGGAGCTCTAGAAGTACATGTTCTTGTAGCTTTGGCAAAGCTCATTTGCTGATCTTAATTGCTAGGATGTATTTCAAAAGAATTAACTTTCCGTCCGACCATATGTGTGTGCACATTTTAACAGGATGTCAGTTTTCATCTGTCCCCTACCTCGTAACTGCTGTGGTCAAATACTGCGTTTTTTACATTGCTCCTAGGAACACCACCTTCCTTTCTCAGGTTTGAGTGTGTGAAGTTGTAGTATTATTTCCATATAAATGTCTGCTCTGCTGGAATGTCATAAAGCATCAGTAACCGTGAGTTCAATAAATACAGAGCTGTGCTATGTTGAGGGACAGAAAAAATTTGGAAATAGTTTTCTAGGCCAATGGCACACAACAGAGCAATTTTCTAAACTCTTATAAGATGTGTTTTCCACTGTAAAGGTTGTATTCAGGTGGATATTTTCTCTTTCAATGAGAGTCTTAAAGGTGGAGGAGAAATTAAGATTCTGGACTCCTGTGTTGCAGATGTCCATGGGTCAGTTGTATGTAATTTCTGCACATTGACTTAGATATTTTAGGGAAGCCAAATATCCGTTAGAGAATCCTAATACTTAACCTATTTCAGTCAGGGTTTTCTTTGAATTTTAAATGGTTAAATGCTACGTGAGATCCTTGACTGAATAGTTGGAATCCCTTTAAGAAAACATTGTGTTAGATACCAAGACCAGGCACACTTTAACTGCAAGCTTAAGTACAATAAAAGCTCAAGTACACGTTAGCTGGTCTTTGTAGATATGTCTTGCTGACATTTTAGATACATCTCTTTCTTAAAATATTTTAAGGCTACCCTTATTGTTCCTATATTTATAGAAAGAACAGTATCCTACATTATTGCAGTTACCTGTTTACATGCATGCTTTCTTTGGAAAAAAGCCTCCTGTAATTAGAGTAGTGATTTATTGTATGTATCAAGTGAGCAGGAGCTACTGCAGGGGGAAGCCGAGGCAGGGTTGGGCTGAAGGCTGAGCAGGGCTGTGGTCTTCACCAGCACTGGAAGACGCTGTACAAACCTGTGTCATATCTTAATATGTTGTCTTTCTGTTCGGTTGTAGTCCCTAAAGCAGCCACCAACAGATGCAGTGCAGAGGAGCCAAGTCTCCTTCACTAGTCCAAGGTCATCTATGTCTTACAGAAGCAAATTAGAGCTCCGGAATGACGCATACAGCACGTTTCAAAGAGTTTTCTTCTCAGACACCTCTTGCCTACAGAGGTGGCAAACCCGCTGGCAGCGGCAGGTACCGAACGCGATACCTGCGTGCAGTAGTTGTGCTGTGTGCTCGTTACGTCCCAGGGGCAGGTCCGTGGCTCAGTGGCATTGCGTTTGCATTAATGACCTCTCCTTTTCCACCAGCAATTTCCCTGAGTGTCAGCTGCTGGAGGAATAGCCAGCAAAGATGTACAGCTGTGGAATATGGTAAAAAGTAATAATCTGCCACCCAAAATGAAAAGGCTGGCTGAGACAGTGTTTCATTTCTGCAGATGTTTTATAGCTTGTTTTTAAGGTACGGAGGCAAGCTTTGGATCCACCATGATCCTTTTATATCCAAGTATTCTTTTCCTTCGTAAAAAACAACAAAAAAAGTGGTCTTGTGCTTCTCTTTGGGACATGGGCAAATGAAGGCTGTTGCTACGTTAGGACCTCTGATGTCCATTTCAGATTAAATTCTTGTCTAGGATTCCTGCCTTTTTAAGGAAATTTGGCTGGGCTTTTTTTTTTCTCTTCTAGTGTTCTGTGTGATTTTTCTCTGATAACGCACATCTTGGGCCTTGTTTATCTTCTGTATTCTTTATTTGTGGAGATGTTCCCAAATGTCATTGTGAATGTTTTAATTTTTTATTCTATATGTTTATTCTTTATTGAGCACTTTAAATTTTATAGATGCATATATAATATTCTAAAATAGGATTGGTTGTAGCATTTTAAAGGGAATTGCCTTGAAACATCAAATATGTTTGTAATATCCTGTGGTAGGATACCACTGAAAGATGTATTTGCACCTCTGCTTTTGTAGTAGTCCTTTTTGGTAGCCCGTATCATCTGTAAAAATAGTAATCTCGAAATAATTTTGTAGTGAATTCTTTGTATGATGATTTAAAACTCCAGACGATAAATACTCCCCTTATCTTATAGGCCAGACCAAACAGCTGAACCCACATATCTGGGCCGTTGCAGCAATAAGGAGACCCATGGAAAGCAGTGGCTGAGGGGATCTTCGACTTAGATCAGTTGAACAGTCTTGCCCTAACTTTCTGTAATACTCAAATAACAGTACTGAATGCAGATTCAAATGGATTTTCAGAAGTTCCAGGCCTAGTGACCTGTGGAAATATTTCATGTTATATTGTTTCTTGTGGAACAAGAAATAGAAAATGGCATTCGTAATGTCACATTCTTCCTAAGAAGGTGTAATTCTGAACTTTCTCCTCCATGACTCTCCAACTCTGACAAGAAATACTAGAACTTGTGTGTTGTGGTTTGTTAAAAAATGTAAATTTATGTTCAAAATTGTTTGTCAGTCTCTCAGAAAATTAGACGTAATTAAATAGAAAATTCTACAGATTTGTGCCATTTCTGTACCCTCTCATCTCAAGATGGTGTGAGAAGCAGACAATTGTAATAACTTGCTGCTACTCCTTTCCAGCTTAATTTGATCTTGTTCCTTAATTCTGACAGATTGTTTTTAATTTTCCCATCTGTTCCATAAAAATCTCAAGTGATTGACTCTTAGGAAAAAATAATGTCTAATAGCTGAGCCATTTTTAATGAGTTGGTATGAGTTATTTAATGAGACATGCTGAAGAAGGCAAGCCAAGTGAAAGACTGGGCCTAGGGTGGTGGATGTAAAGAAAGTTAAAGGGCAACCATATGCTTCAGGAAGTCTCTACTGTTCTCTTTAACCTCAGCTTTAGACTGCTGTTGTCTCCAATTTCAGGCAGTGCGGATCCTTAGACCCATGGACAAACCCCAAAAGGTTCAGTAGCAGTATTTCATTTTCCCCTTTTATTTAGTGCAATGTCTACCCTCAGACAGTATCACTTTAGGGAGAGGAACAGTCATGCAAAGGGGGGAAAAAAAAAGATCAAAGAATAATACTTAAGTAAACTTAAGAACATTGTAGACTGTGGTTTAACTTCATTTCTTATAGCAAACTACACTATAACTCCCAGATAGTCTAGTGTTAGGTCAGAAAGAATGCCCGTGCCAGTAAACAGAGTGAATATTCTTCTCTAGTCTCTCTGAAGGCTACAACCTTTGCTTTAAAATTGCCTGCAAATGACATTTCCTGGGGCAGGAACCCATCAATATGCAGTACGGGTCTTTGAGAATAGCAACCATGAATATAAATGTTAATATCTGGACTTCTCCCTTCTGTGTTGGTTTTTATATATTAGTATAATAAACATTAACATTATTTTTAATAATCATCAAATCACAGTTTCTCTGGCAGCTTGAGACCTCATTATTAAATCAAATAGTGAAAATAAATATACAGCTCTTTTACAAGGAAAGTTGAAAGTTTGACTCAACTCTGTAAATATGCCATTGTTAGTCTAATCTATTGTAGAATTCATAGAATAATGAATTAACTTTCTAATTGCATACAGTGAGGCATAACAAATGAAAGAATGCTACCATGGTAATGAGCAAAATATACACTTGTTTTTGCAGGGTTTAATAGGCTATCAACTAAGGAGAGAGACTTTTGTCTGCATTTTTTTTAACTAGTAAGATCTGAGAGTTATTTTAGTGAGCAGAGAACATCAGTACTCCACACTTTCAGAGCATCTCCAAATACTCAGCCAGTCAGGTTTCCCTGTGACATGTATTTCAAACAACCAAAGGGAATGGGGAAAGATTAGAGTGTGACTTTTAAACCATTGAATGTGGTAGCACTTAAAACTGCTGCTGGTTTAAATTTGGACAAAATTGGGCTTTGGTAGTGTCTGTTCTAAGGCCCAAGCTCAGCAAGTAGCCACAGATGGGAGATGCTCTGTGCATATATAGAAGTCTCTGGCTCTGAATGAGACTAGACTGTGCCTAAGAGTTAGACTATGCTAATCTGGGACTGATATAAGGGAAGAAAATGTTTTCATTTTTAAGGATTATTTTTTTTCTTGTTATTGCTATCCTAGAGTTGGACTTCTCTTTTTTTCTGTTGGAGAGAAGGAACTGATTGGTGGCTTACTTTGCATGGCAGGAGACAAAAGTGGCTTAATTTTGGATAAATTCTCATGAGCTTTGTGAACACAACCCATTATCTATCATTCTTGATGGATTTTGGTCAAGGATCTTGTTGCATTGTGGCTTTAGTAATAAATCTTCTATGTATTTATGTAGTTAAAATTAAATTCACAAGCTGTAAGTTTAATAGTTCTGCAGTAATCCTTCATAAAACATTGATCTTTTGTTTTTTATCTTCTTCCTCAGTGTGTCAGTCCTGATCTTTAATACTTCTCGGCAGTGCTTTGTTGTGGTGAAGCAGTTCCGCCCAGGTAATCCTCTTTTTTTAGATTTACTTTTGCTCTCTAGTGAAGCAAGCTTTTAAGGCTTTAGCTGTTAAAAGTTGGTGCATCTGTGGTGATAAAATCTTTGTTCTATATTCTGTTTCTTTGTATGATAGCGCACCCTTTTCAGTTGGTCAGAATTTCTAACCAGGGAAATTTCCATTACAGATGAAACGAATGATCAGGGTAGCCTTACATACTGCTTTTGGGCTAGTCATTGTCCTCTTTTGGATGAAATTGCAAACAGCTCTACAATGATCATGCAATAGATTGCTTTTATTTGAAGTTCCTTCTTGACCTATCTAGTACATACTAGGCAGCTTCTGTGCAGAAGCACAATATTTCTTCTTTTTTTTTTTTTGTCTTAAATATTCCTTTTTTTTTTAATGTGTTATTGTGCATTGTACACTTGGGAATTTAAAGTGAGGGAAATTCAGGACTGTATGCTTTTTCATCAGTATTTGGACAGCTTCATTTTACCAGTTATTATTATAAATTTAGGTTAATATACTATTTTTTTTTCTGAGTTTTTGTATCAGTTATTTTGATTCAAAGCAATATTTACTTTCTGGAAGTTAAAAATGAAAAGCATATTCTCTGCATGTTAATTAAAAAAAATCACAAGATATTTCACTGACTGTTGCTAAGAGACCGTTTCAAGACTGTTCATGGTAGACTTTATAGGAAACTTTCTAGGGTGGTGTCATGCTGTCCTTTCTTACTGACAGTGATTGACAGGCTGTTCAGTGTTGTGCAGCACTGTTATACTGACAGTGCATACTTCTCATGAAGCACTATATTGACTATTATAAAGAGAAAGTGTTTGTTTATTTGTTTTATCAATAATGCAATGTCTTTTATTTGCCAGCCGAATAAAATGGCTCATACAGCTGTTGCTCTTTTTGAGGCAATCTTAGGCAGAAGTCTTCATATATGTGCATATATATATATATGTGTATGTACTGAACAGTGACATGTTCATTACATCATCCATATGGAAGTCTCAAATCTGCCTCAAAAGACTGGACTGTTCTTGGAGTTAAACTGTTCCAGAGGCTGGAGCTGCTCAGAAACCTGACCTTGGGCACAGGGGTCAGTCAGACACCCCATAGCAGTTCGGTGATCGCAACCATGCCCTGACATTACTCACATCACTATAATTATATTTGCATTTCATGGTTATGGTCTGCCTTGGTGCCTGTTCCACAAAGCAAAAATAAAGGCTGAGACTTTACTCATTGCTAGCTCCTATCGGGGTCCCACCAGGAAGGCGATAGCTCATTACTTGTGAGCAAACAGCTGCCACTCACTCGCCAGGCAAGTCCCCTGCACGTGTGCTGGTTGACATATGTGCTTGCCTTTCCATAGGGTGTGGTGTCACAATCAGGTTTTCCCACTGAAGTCTGCGCTGCTTGTAAAGGCAGTCATCCCTCCCTGTATGTACATTCCCACCCCATTCCCTTTGGCAGCACCAGCCCTTATGCAGGCACAGCAGAGGTTTTACATGGCTGCAGACAGAAAATTTTGAGGCTTAGCCAGCTTATCGGACTGGGCTGAAAGAGTTCATGCTGGCTTGAGGGGTGGCAGGAGCACACAGCTGGGGCGAGGCAGACAGGACCGTATTTTTCAGTGTACTGTGGACCTAGATCGTTTTGATCATCAAATCACATATTTGGAGGGAGCAGAGAGAAAAAAGTTACACATATATCTCAGTAGTTTCCATGGTAGTTCCTCACCCATGACTGATTGGCAAAGGTCTGGGGCAATGCTCATTTTGGTAGTCAGGTGACCACACGTTTTCAAATACAATAACATAATATGTTATTATTGTTATAATATTATAATATTATTGTTATAATATGTTATTATGACTTGTTAGAGTCATCTAACAAGGCTGCTTTGACAACAGTTATGATCTTGTTTGATGCCTTTGGTTGAGCCATCTATCCTTTGTCCCAGCTTTGCAGAAAGGAAGGCAAGTACGTCAATTCTACTGGAGTTTCCACTCTGAGACTTCTTATCGCTGAGTGGCTCCGAGATAATTACTCAAGATGTTTAATGAGCACTAGATGGTTGTTTTGAGTCCTCACTGTGCTCATTGCATGTGTCCATCTGATGATGGAGGAGGCTGCCCAGTAATGGTGAAGTGACAGTTTCTGACCAAAGTAGCATAAGCCATCGGAAGACAAGAGAGCAGTCGGACATGGGACTAGTGGGTGGGTGACTGTGCTGGGAGCTGAGCTCGCTTCTAGTTTCTGCTCTCCAAACTCTTTGTGCATTTGCGATAAGCTGACAACCTGTGATGAGGAAGAGGAGAGTCACAGGTTTCCCTCCAAAGAGTGTGCCCTAGTCAATAGGCCACTGACTACTTTTCCATCCAGTACTTGATCTCCCCTGGCGCATCACTTGTGCAGTCAACTTTGCACCTTCAGGAGAGGTATGGGGGACTCCTCTGTTCCCTGATATTAGCAGGCAGCTTGGTTTTCTAGGCTTTGCTTATCTAGGAGAGATGAATTGAGTTTGAACCTTTGCGAGCCTGGTGATACTGAATTCATACTCTGACTCCTTGGTGAATGCTCTAATACTCGGACACTCTTACAGAAGTGGCTGGTACTGCTTCTTCCTTATCTACAGAGAAAACCTGTTACTGGGCTTTAAGTGTTGGCATATTGCAGGTCTTGGCTCTGAAGTGGACTGCTGGATTAGGTCCTTCTGGGAACGTAGGTTTTGATCTACGTGGAGCCCAGTTGTGCTGAGGGAGAAGGAGAACAGCAGGTGCCTGCTGGAATGACAGGATGGGTTTCGGGGATTTACCAGACCTGTAACAGAGAGTTATTTTAATCACATTCTGTACTCTTACTTGCATCCTGTTTTGATGCCCAAGTCCTTTAGTAGGATGCATGTGTTGTTCCTTTTTGTATTTACTGATACGGACGTCAATACTGAAAAGGCAATAAGACCTGAAGAGTATTTGGCTCATCAGAAAGATCTTGGAGGTAGTTGCCATTTATGATAATTGTCGTAGCTTTTAGAAGCTTTTGGAATAATGACAATAGGCACCCTTCAAGGATCTGTCCCTCAAAGTCTGCATGGAATATTTTTTTTGCTGCCTTCATGCTGCATTTTAAAAAGAAAACTGAGCTCTAGTCATGTCTTTCAAGTTAAGAAGTGGTGCCTCCTTTCCTTCACTGTTTGAATCTCAAAGGCCTAGCTGTACCTACTACAAACAGCTTTGAAAGTTTTAACTTCTGGAGAAAGATTAAGTTTTGGACAATAGACTGATCTAGACATGTCCCTTTCAAGTGCTGATCTTGTTATACTACACTTCTGAGGCATCACAAGAAGCATTGCAGAAGGAGCCTAGGCACAGATTTCTGGGGTGTAGACTCTTCCTCAGAGACCATGTGCTTGAGAAGTCACTGTGGTACTTTACTTTTATGCAACAACATTTCTCTAGAGACCTTGTATATCACAGTTTTAAGAAATAATAAACTAAATCCAGTAACTGGAAAAACAAAAGGTTGTCCACTAAACTTGACCTCTTTTATAGACCAGTTCTGCAAGATTTAGAATGGGATATAAAAGATAAGCTCATCTGAAAACCATGTTATGTGTATATGAAATATGCATGTAGAATATTTTAATGGATTAAAAATAAGTTCAAATTTTAAAATAGTTTTATTCAGGTTGTTTTATAACAACCTCATGGTAACCTTTCATGAAAAGCAAGGGGATAGACATGAGGAAATTTAAAGAAACAAGTGGGATTATATCTGTAAGTTAAAGTTAAAATGATCTGGAATTGTCAGTAGTGATTCTTTGTAACATCCAGTCCTGCAGTTCTCACTCAGAAAAAATTTCTATTGACATCAGTGAGAGGTTTTGCTTAAATAAGGACTAAAATCTGGCATTTGCACTTTCTTTAGGAGGGCATTACAGTGGCAGCTGTTTGTAGATTAATTCAAGAAGTCTTTTTCAGACTCCACACAGGAATCTGTGCAAGGAACTATATGTTCAAAAGAGGATTTATTTTTTTTTCAAACAAACATACATGCTTTTCATACCCTTTCTAAATAACAGCTGAGTTGACAGGCTGAAAGACTCATCGTTGTGCACATGGTACATAATGTGCAACCCAACTTTCCTGCAAGATAACTGCATAGTTTAAATTAAATCCTGATAGCCACATTGCCCAACAAATGGAAGCTGTATGGTGCTTCTGGGACTTAGACTTCTTGGATGAACTGCCTCCTTTTTTAATTTTTATTTATTTTAAGGTATGCATGAATTAATTCCAAATGATGTAAGCACAGATAGACTTAAAGAATAATTTTAAAGAAATGGCAAGAGAACCTTTATTCTCTAAAATTCCAATTTCAGTGTGTCATAATTTTAACAGATAACACGACTGATTTCCTTGTTACTCTCAAGTACTCTGATGGTTATAAATTTCCAGGCAAAATTTGTGCACCATCTTTCTTTCTCTTTCATACGAATGAACGAACACCCTAACACCCTCCCACCTCCTCACCCCCCCTTGTTTCTTTTGTGGTTTGTTTTTTTTTTTAAGCTGTTTACATGTGTGAAGTAGAAAGGCATCATCCTGAAGTGTTTCAGAATCAGAAGGAAAGCTTCTCTCATCTAGAGGATCCCTTACCTGCGGTGGTAGGAGTGACCTATGAACTCTGTGCTGGCATTGTAGACAAACCAGACCTTTCTTTAGAAGAAATTGCATGCGGGGAAGTCTTAGAAGAGTGTGGCTATCGTGTTCCCGTTACAGACCTACGGAGGATCACTTCTTACAGGTAAATAGCAGTAAGTTAGAACACTTTGCATTTTGTTGTTTCACAGATTGCTGGAGTGGCTTGAATGTAAATTTATGTTCCCTTTTCCCATATTAAAGCAGTGTGTTGGAGGAACATGGACATCTGAAAGTATATGAAATGTGTAATTTTCAGCAAGTGAGAGGAGTATTTACAGAGACTTAAGGAATTATAAACTCATAATTACGGGATTGAATTCCCAGTAAGAATGATACTATTGTGATTTATTCCAAAGACTATTAGAACTGGGAAAAGTTGCATTGGGCCCTTCAGAGGAGTTTGTAACAGCACTAGAAAACAGCCCATCTTTACTGTGTCAGGCATTTTCCATCTCTGATTCTTATTATTCTGATTAACAATAGAAGCTGCCCAAGATGGACTCTGATTTACCATTAACACAATTTTGCAGAAGTATGAGAACCTGTGCCATTAGGTCTCTTCATAACATTTGGGTTGTAATGAAGCCTTCTTTGAATTTGACAATAATGAATGTTATATGTGAAGATTTTGCTGATTTCACTATGAAAATTTTTACATTATATTTTTTGCAGGGTTTCAGATAGTTACTGAAACAGATTTTAACATGTTTTAAAACAATTATGAGGAGTAAGAGGAAAACTTAATATGTAAGAGGAAGAATACAAAATGTGAGTTGTTGTAGGGGAAAAAAACCAACCAAACAAAAAACCCTCAGAGGAAATTTTGCACACAGCTTTAATCCCATTATATCTCCTTCCCAGCTTTTAGTATTGTTATCCAAAATGTATTTATGTTTGTATTTTACAGAGAAAGCAGCAGGTTTTTTACTTTCTTTATTTTGCTTGATATCGCCATTGAACTAGGCCCTGTCATTGGTTTTTAATTTGGGAATTGAATACAAATCCACAGCTGTCAATCCTGGCAAATGTTATTTCCTGCTGGATTAACAAGCAGTGCTTCTGTTGAGGGGAGGGGGTGAATCACAGGAGCTGTCTTTTACAACTCCTTGAAACTAGATTAAGGGTTTGTTCTACTGAAAGAAAAAGTGCCTTCTAGATTTATGAGCAAAAGCTGTCTATAGAATTTCATAGATTGGGTGACGCTGGCACACTGTAGCATGCAGATACATACATACATACATACATGTATATACGCATGTATGTGTATACCAACACAAAATAGGAAAAGTAGAATATAATTTCTGTAGCTGTAGAAGTTTGTAGCTTCAGTGTAGAAGTTTGACTCAGCAGTAACGATTTACACCTGGCTAAAACACCTTATCTTTTTTGGTTGATGAGTGTCTTTGTATCTTACACCTGGTTGTTCTTTCAGTTGCCTTTTTTTTTTTTTAATTGCATTGACTTGTGAGGAGAGTATACAATTGGAGTTTTCTCTGTTGAGACCCATGCAAAGGCCACTTAATATATTAACCCCCGATCCTGCTTTGTCTATGTGGGCACAGATTTCTGCCCATGGAGATCCATGCTGAAGTCAGAAGGGCCTGTATAGTATTTACTTCTTTAGATTAATATGAAAGATTGAAGCCTCAAAGATGGTATTTTAGTTTCTTTTGTTGGACTTCCTGTGCTCTGTATTACAATTTTATTCTAAATGTTATGGTCTTCCTAGTAGGAGTGTCCTGTTCTTCTTTCTTCAGCCAAAGACTGGCATATCTGTCTGATCCTTGAGGATTTCATGCAAAGACAGGAAGTAATTAGTTCCCCTATGGTCTGCGAAGGACATTTTTTCTGTAATCGCTATATTAAATATAAGAATTTCTGGGCTTTTTCTAAGTGTAACAGGTTTTTCCAAATGGTTTATGCTGGTGTTTCCTGCTGTGACTGTCAATACAGAGCATTGACATAAAGCGTTACATTAATGCATATGCATGCCATAAATAATTACAATATATCATGCGCGTCTACTGTTACCTGCAATCCCAGTGATCTCTGTAATAGTTGCTCTATATTATTTATTGATCCAGTGCATCAGGTCAGAAAGAAGCCTTAGAAAACAGAATTGGAAGGAAATTTGGGAGGATCTCCTCTAGATTGCTCCTCTTCCAAAGATCAGGCTCAGCTGGATTTAAATCACTTCTGAAAAATGTGCATCTGTGCTTTCTCTAAAATCTCATCATTTCACAGCCTCTCTTGGAGGGTTTCAGCATTCTATCTATCTGAAGTGTCTTAACTATCTGTACCATGAGCAAGTTTTTCCTTCTGTCTTGCCTAAATTTCCCTTCTGTACTTCAAGTCTGAGACTTACTACCCCGTTCCCAGTGGACATGAAGTACTTCTGCTCCTTACATGTATTTGTTTGAACATGTCTCCCCTTTATTTTATTTTTGCCTATGCAAAACTGTCGTAGTTGATTTAAGATTTTTCTTTAGACCATGTTTTCTAGATGTCTGATCATTCCGTATTCTGTCCTCTGCCTTCTCTCCATCTGGTCTGCATATTTCTTAACAACATAGTGCCCGAAGTGGAGCACAGTATTTTTGTGGTGGCTTTACCAGTGTCAGATAGAGTGGAAGCATTATTTCCCTAGTCTTGCAGATGATTTTGTTTATATGCTATAGTATGACTGCCTTTTTTGCAGTGGCATTATGTTGTTGACTTACGGGCCCCTGTCTCAAAACTATTTTCTGCAGCAGTACTGCACTGTCATTCACCTCCTGTCTGTATTTGTGCTGTTCATTATTGCTGCCTGAACACAGAGCTTTGAACTTGCCTTTACTGAATTGCATCCTATTTTTTCAGACCATTTCTCCAAGTTGTTGGGATGATTTTGAATTCTAATACTAATCTCTAGCTTCTTATAAATAATCTATCTCAGCTTTGCTACCTGCAGTCTGTATTTCAACATACAAGTTCTAAAACAAAATATTGAATTATATTGAATGGAGGATGGTCCCCAGTGGAATCCTATTTCATTTGTATTTCCAATTTGACAGTGATATCCATTCCATGAGTATCATTCTCATACTAGTTTTTCACCTATTTCACAGTTTCTTTGATTTCTAAGTATATCATGATCTCCTAACTTCTTAATGAAACTGTCACATTAGATAGCATTCAAAGCCTTGATGAACTGAAGTTACATCGTTTGTGTTGCTGCCCCGATCCACAAGACCTCTTACTCTATTACAGCTGATACTTGTTTGATTGCACTTGGTATATTCCTGACAAACATTAGCTGTTTTTCCTTTCTTGATGCAAATAAAACCGCGTTAAAATATTTAGATAACTGTTATTAATAATTACTGAGTTAAGTCTATTAGATTTTTTGTAGATAAAAACGCACAGAGTTGTGTGCACGGTGAAAAGGCTTTCATACAAATATGGGTTTCTGTGTCGTCATACCCTTTGGTCTGAAAGCAAGAAGTTGTCTTCTATTCCCAATGACACCCCTTTCCGGAATCATGGTTATGAGAGGAAAATTGACTGACTGGAATAAAAGCAGGACTTGAGCTAGACCTGACAGAAGGACATGGAAAGCAGAAGATAAATCAAATTTAAAGGGAGAAATGGTTTTGGCTAGGCAGGTCAGTACAGTTCTGCGGCTAATGGATTAAGAGGGGAGGGCATGGACAACGCATACGGGGAACTTAGCCTAGGGGGAAAAATGGAATAGAAAACCCTTGAGTAGAAAAAGAGGAAGAAGAGATGAAAGAACAATGTAGAGAAAAAACATGGGCTGAGAACTAGATGGGCTTGGGGAAAGTATGTTCATTGTGGTGGAGAAGAATTCTCTTTAACAAAATGAGGAAAGTACTTAGACTGTATTCAAGCAGAACTTTGTTCTCAAGCAGTGGAAGCAGTAAAGACTGGAGGTAATCTGAAGATAGCTTTTTTTTTTCTCATTTATTATCAGGGCTTGCAGCAGTGGTTTTGGGGAGAATTTTTTTTTATGTTTCTCAGCTAACTGGAAAAGATTAACTACAATACTGCTCCTGTGACATGATACTCATCAGGTAGAAGTCAGGCACTGCATTAAGCAGATCTCAGACTTACTTACCTTGAATGATCCACAGAGTTGCTTTGGAGTCAATGAAAAACCAGGAAAGAAGCCAGGAGCTGGGTTCTATGCTAGTTGAGTGAGAGTCCTTGGAACAAGCTGTTCCAAGCAGCAGGAGGACAGTATGGCATGGGTGAATGAAGGAGGCTGGATTGGGGGTAGATAACGACGAAGACAAACATATTAAGAGGGACTTGACTGGAGGAGGTCAGATGAATCACACTTTGAAGAATCAGAAGTATCTGTTCCTACTATAGAAAAATGCCAGCCAGAAGGTGAATTTAAATGTAAGTGGTTCATTTTGCTGTGTAGATAGAGGCAGGAATCATTCTGAAAAAAAAATCTGTATTGTTTGCAACTTGTGTGGTGAGTTTCCTCTTCTCATCGGGGCTACACAAATTGCTATTTTTGTGCTTGCGTACAATAAGTAACCTCATTTTGGTATTACAAAAAGTTTGTTCTCTATTCTGGCAGCAGCTAATCCATTTCTGGAGGCTTCTTGAAAGTTTTGATGCCTACTGGTATGTTGAGTTCTCATCAACTATACGTATGGCCTCAGTCAAAAATAGCATAGATGGTAGATGCGATGGGTGTAAAGGAACCATTTAGCTCAATAACAAAATGAAACTAATACTATAGTAGTACAGTTGTAAACTGAGGCTTCATGAAAATGGTTGCCAGTTAAATTGTTCATTTTTAAAAGCTCTGAAAGAAATGTGTGAGCTTCCCTCCAGTTTGGGGATGTTTTTTCTCTAAATGCAAAATTTTGTGAGTGGATGACTTTGGACTTACTCATATATTAGATATAACAATTTTTCTATCTGTCATGGTATCCCAGCAGTTTTCAGTTTGAATCCCATGTGAAATTCAGCTGCAAGTTAGTTTCTTAGGTTGAAGTACTTCCAGCTATCCTCCTTGAGACTTGTTTCCTTAAAAGACAGGGGCAGGGAGATTTGTTGTTGTTGTTGTTAAAGATGTTATTATTGCCATTGCAACTTACAGTATTTTCTTCTAGTTCTTGAAAATGTTGATCTTCTTGAAGAATATTTATAAAATTAGTTGGACTCAAATAACACCTCAGAGCATCAGGATAAAGTTGAACCAGAGCTTCTGGTTCAAATTCCTTTTCCCTTCATTCCATCTTATTTTCTCCCAGGGGTTGTAATAAACTCTTGGCTATCAATTGGATACAATAGGAGCTGCAGGTTCTCAGCCTCGCTGCAAAAAAATCAGATGGATTAGTTTAAGGGCCTAACTATATTAACATAGGTACTTACTTTAATCTTCCTGCATTTGATTTTTTTCCAAAAGTATACAACAAAGAAGAGCATTCACAGAATTAATATTGGATGTTCCAATTACTGTGCTATGGCTATTAGTCTCTGTGCAATGAGGTAAAAATGGTTTGTATTCACAGGTTATTATGTAGAAAGAATAATAGCCTTGAAAATGTTGGAGTGTGTTATAATTAGAAAGATCACCTGCTAGTACACCTGTTGGGTGATGGCATAATGTAATATAATTTTATGTTAATTACTTCTCTGCTTTTTTCCTGCACCTGCTGCTTATAATGTCAGAACTGTACAAAGGTCCTAAGAAGTGGCAATAGGAACTGCATGTCACTGTTCATCAGTTTACATGTTGCATGCCTAAATAGATCTTGATTTCAGCATAACTAACAGAGATTTGTGTTGCATTTATTTGTAAACATGAATTATGTATACACTATATACCCAAATTCTGCATCCAGATGGCTTACATCTTATAAAAGGGTATATTGCATTTAGGAATTTTCAGATTAACTATGTCAGATTAAAACCAAAAAATGTATTTCTGTGTTGATACGAACAGGTAAATGTCGATTATTTATAGATTTTATGTTTGTTAAATATTAAGAAACGATGGGAAATTTAGCTTTTAATTGCTGTCTATCAGAAAACTGAGTTAAACTAGTAAGTCTTCACAATGGTAAGTCAATTTATTTGTTCCCCACATTGCAGCAGAGGAGTAGAGTATAAGATATTGTTTGTTTTCTCATACATGTTTCTTCCTTCAAATTAAAAATGTAATATTTATGAATGTAATAATCATGAATGTAATAATTGGTTGGCATAGATGAGCATCCAGACATGAGAAGAAGGCAAAGCTAATCTTGAGTATGTGCTTTGAATTCCAACCCTGCTTACAAATGTGCACGCGTGCATACATGCACATGTGCTTACACGCACATGTGCTCACACACTCAGTTTGAAGAAGAAACTCACTGTTACTGAACATCAGCAAACATATAAAGTGGACTCAATCTCACTTGTGGCTTTTAGGCACTACTAAACTTTTTTTTTTTAAAAGCAGTAAGATAACTGTTATCCACTTGTGATAAAAAATTTAATGTATCTTTATGTTTATGAACTTAGATATGACAAATGAAAAGTGCCATTTTGTGAGCTCTATTTCATCTGCTATATATTTCCTCATGCATTTAATAAAAGGGAAGAGCTAAACAACGGCTTTGTGATAGCTGCTATTGCCATGTTTCCAAAACATATTGGAGTGACAATCTGTCTCTCTCTTGTGTTTTCACTGGTCTAAGAAGGAAGTAGATAGAAAATACTCCAGTTACAGCCTCATTCTGCCAGCCAGTCCCACCCCTGGGCAGGAGGTGAAGAGAAGCACTTTGCAGTCATTCTGCAGAAACTGCTTTTCTGCTATGCTGTTGCCTACAAGTGTGTTTCCCACAGCTTTGAAAGCCTTAGCATGATTTAATCAGAGTGTTTCAATGTTTTCTTTAAAATGAAATATGGGAATGCAGCATACTATCTTGTTTTGATGTGTTAAACTTATATTTAAGTTACTATTGTGATGAAAACCATACCACTTTGGTATCCTTACTTTGACGTGCTCACATTCTTAGACTTGCTGTTGTCAAAGATAATGGAGGTTTCTAACTGTCTCTGAAGCAACGCTAAAAGTTTAGTCCTAATAGACTTTTGGTTTTAAAAATACCTCTCTGTTGAAGTTACAGGGTTTGTGAGCTTAATCCCTAATGACTTGACAAAGTATTTGTCAGCCATGTAGCTGTTAATTGAAACAGCTATAAACTTCTCAGAGGAAACTGATCCTTGTGATAAAGAGACGAGGAAAACAGAGCTGTGTTTTGTATAGATCATTTGCATTTGTCCCACAGTGGTAAATAAGAGTCAAGCACCATACAGACACATCAAAATACATCTGGAACGCTCAGCTAGGTCAAGCCAGGCTTAGTAGGTCTGGGTCAGTAAGAGCCATGAAATGCCTGGTCTGGGCAACATGGTGCTAAACCCATGGAGTGAGACTGAAGCCTGAAGTCTCACCGTGGGCCGGTGCTGTGAGTTCGGACACTGCTTGTCCTCCCCCAGACCAAGCCTCTCTTGTACTGGGAAGGGGAGACACCTTTTATCAGGAAGGTGGTTTTCCCAGGGTGAAACTCATCACTTGCAGTTCGGGTGTGCTGACCCCTGCGATTTCCACAGATGCAAAGCTAATGAATATAGCTGTAATCTGTTAATAGGTGACTCATTTCTGACCATGGCAAAAGCATTTTATTTGTAATGTGAAATACTAGGGCAAGGAAAAGCATATGTCACAGACTTGGCATAGAGGAAAAAGGTAGCAGAAAAAGAAATATAACTGTGATTAAAGGCATAGCAAAATTCCTTAAACATACTTGGAAAGTGCAAGTAAGTGTGCAAAAGCATAGGAAGTTCCTAGCAACAGATAAACCTGAAGGCATACTGAAAACTTAATAGCTGCCTATTTACCAGTGAGACCTACCTTCTCCCTCTCTGCTCTCTTCCTCCTCCAGCCCCAGTACCCCAAATCACTGAAATGTATACACATTTTCCAAGGGTATGTGTTAAATTACCTTATTACTTCAACCAGATGGAGGCTCAGAAGAGCTTCAAAGCAACGAACCTGCTAACTTTTGATTTCTGTAAAAATCAAAAGTACTAAGACAAATGAAATGTCAATAGCATTGATTTTTGGATGATTTTCTAAAGACAGGCAGGATACATTAATATCTAAGAGTCTGGAAATGTTGTGAAAGACAGCGGTAGCAATTTTGGAGAATGTTTTATTTAGTAAAGGGCATTCCAGGTGGATCCATGCAAAAATGATCAACTGGCATAGTCAGCCAGAGCATTTAGAGAAAGAAAGATCAAATTAAGAAAAGTAAGAAACTTGCCTTTTTTATGAATTAAAGTATATTCCTGTATCTTTCAACTTCTTTCTGAAACCATTGAAATGGACATTTAGGTAGACAATAAATAGTGAGGGGATTCTAAGCAGTCTTACAAATGTTAAATTTGGTGGGGGGGAGGGAAGAGGAGAATAGAACAACGTGAGTATTAATACCAGCTCTCTTTGATTTTATTTATAGGTCATTTGGAAGTTTTTATTAGTTTTTAATGAACAACTCATAGCAGAGTTGCACTAGAGAAAGATAAGTTAGGTAATCAAATAAGAAAGAATGAATATGTGGGTATGTCCTCCTTTGAATATGTATTGTTGCAAATTTTTTGTTGGGTTTCTGTGGCAAATTACATGCCGGTATACATGAAGAAATATCATAACTTTGGGCATCATAACAAAGGAAAGACATTGATGTCCAGTGTTTCCATTTTTTAAAGTATATTCAGTGTAGTAGCCACTCCTCATGTATTTAGTTTCTAAGAAGAGAAACACTGATTTATTAGAAGTATCATATGAGTAAATACAATGAAATATCAGCATATTGAAATCACTCTATGCTATTTGAGCTACAGTGGCAAGAAACTGAATCTTACAGTGTAGCACCTTGGGAAGCAGTTTTCCTTTACTTTAAAGAAAAGATGTGTGGAAAGTGAACTGCTGTGATTTCCACAACTGCAGCTATCTCATAAGTAAATGGTCACAGGTGGTGTAGAAGGAGATTATGCTGTAAATAATCAAGCCAGAATGTTCTTATAGAAGGGCTTCTTAAATAAAGACTCTATGTTTTTGTATATAATCTTTACATAATATCAAGTGGATATGGATACAGGGTATACTCAATTTAGGATCATTTTCATTCTCCAGGTGGGGCACCCCAGATGAAGCTCAGACTTGACACTCATCAGAAATAACAGAACATTAAACATATTATGCATAGTCCTGTGTTTTTTCATGGTACCTGTGGAGACTAGCGAGCTGCATTCTTTGTCTTACAATTTTTACAGTATTAATTAATGTGGGGGTTTTTTATTCTTATTATCAATTACCAAAAAACAATCCCTGAACCCCAGGCTTCCTATATTTATTTAGTTACTAAAAATGCAATTCTTGCAGAAACAATTGAAGAACAAGCAATCACTATTTATAGAGAAAAACAGATCTGCATCTCTAGTTGATCAAATAATAAAATCCTTTCTGCCTCCTCACACAAGAAAAGAAGAAGGAAAAGGGGGAACAAAAACTGAACAAGCAATCTACTATTCCATCGCAAATACATTCTGTCAGTGAGGCTCCTTCCAACGGACATGGGTACAATAGTGAGGAGTGGGTAGCACACGGGTCAGTGACAGATATCCAGGTGACTAAGCTGAGGGAGACTGTTCACTGAATGACTAGAGCTTAAATAGCCAGCTGTGATGGATTGTGAAATAGATCTCTTTGCTCTTAATCAGTATTTCATTTGCAGCGTTGCTTTTTAACATTATATATTATTGCGTGATAATACCAAGAAAAATATATTATATTTTAACACAAAGGGAATCTAGTAAAGTGTGCCACCATCCTCATGGCAGAAAGGGCACTGATAGCATGTGAGCATAAAAAATGACATTCCAACTTTTGCAAGCTGGTTGCTGATAGCAACTCGATGAAAGATGAATCTACCTTACTTTTATAATGAGATCAGAATGATTAAGCCAGCATGCTGGGCCCAGTGCGCATCTCCTGCTGCTTTCAAAGGCTCCATTTGTGTTGTGCTGTCGGCTGGTTGGATCTTCAGTTGAGGTGAGATGAATGGCAGCACGGCTGGTGAACGGCATTACTCTTCCCGGCAGAGAAGGGAAAAGGGAGTGTGGCACAAGGAGTCCTGAGAAGACATTTGATCTGGTGCCCGTGGCATATACAGTCTGTGGGTGATACAGTCAGCCCTGGATGGCTCTTTTAGTGGCAAACTATCTCTGCTGGTCGTCAGAATAGCGTACAAATACCAAGGAGAGCGGTTGCAGAAAAGAGGTCCTTAGGGAAAGTAAATACTGAATCAGATTGACTGAGGAAGGAGCTCATGTACTTTGGTGAAAGTGGAACAGAGAGGGAAAACTCTTATTCTGGCCTCTTGCTGCCTCCTAGTACATCACATTTTGTTGGTTAAAATGTGTATCAAGAAAAACACTACTGGCACTGAAAGAGAGTGATGAGCCCAGAATGAAAGAAAGCGCATAGCAGCCTTCAAAGTTCCTGGAAGTGCCAAAGATGCTTAAGTTTCTCTTCTTAGATATACAGGAATGATCCTGGAGGGATGAAACATCTTGTCCAAAGTCACAGAACGTATCAGAAGTAATTTTAGGAAAAGAACTCACAGGTTCGCTCCCTATTCTGTGTTTAAAAAAAGAGTGTATATTGATGTAAGAAACCAACTTCAATAATCATTATTAATTCTTCAAACAAAATAATTGCCAGTGTTCTTAGAAAATTAAGAGACAAATTATTCATTCCTGCTATGGGGTGTGATATATGCTGGATTAATTGAAAGATTTAGTTGACTAATGAGTGGGTAAGTATGGATCTACTAAGATCATAACAGTGCTACAAATCTTAGAATCCTCTGTATGTATAATAATATGGAAGCTAATTTTTCAGCTTGCCCTAATGCCTCATTCATAGTTTCAGTGGACTTTGGGTCCAGATTCAATGTGAAAAGTCACATGTAATCATGTGAAATGAAGAAGTTGCGATGACGATGTGAGTATTTTCTTGGAAGGACCAAATGAGTGGATTATGTACTTATCCCTTATTTAATAATACCTAAATGAAATAGTCCTAAGGGAATAGAAGATTAACAAATAAGAAGTATAATACACAGCAAGCAGTCTAGCTGAAGAAAGACGACATAATCTGAAATATCCTCAACTAAATCCACTGTAGCAAATTTAGCAGGGAGACTGAATTACTTGAGATACATGCGTGCTTACAGTGGTCCATTTGGGTCAAGGCTAAAGTTCAGGAGGGATAGAGGCTCTCGGGCTGCCTTTCTGTTCTTGTACCTATCCAGTTCATGAGTAGAGGACTCCAGCTGTGAATGGACATAATCTTCTTAAGAGTAAAGAATCTAAATATTTGTGTAAAAACAAGCAAACAAATGTAGCATGATAGCATACAGATACACTGAGGAGCTTCATTCTGTTGTTTGTAAATCTCTCTAAGTCATTGTGCAGTCCAGTTCTCACTAAGGTCAGCTGGAAAAACTTCTGTTGACTTCAGTATATGTAGAACAGCAGTTCACCAATTCAAAAACTACTTTTTTTATTTTCTCCCAAACTAACATTTTTTCCACAGTTGCAGAATATATTTGAAGACAGATCCATTTCATATGCAACTGTATTCAAAAGTGTTGGGCTTTCTGTGTGAAAGTTACAGTCAATTTCCGTATTAATGAACTTGCATTTATAGGTTCTAAATGACATTAGCAGAGAGTAGCAACATGCATTTTGATGCTGCTTAGTGACACAAGTTAAGGACACAGGTTTCCATTCTTAGTTCCTAGCTACCTTCTTTTTATCTAAAACAAAGTTTCTTCTCTGCCTTTTTTCAGGTCTGGAGTTGGTGTGACAGGTTCTAGGCAGACGTTATTTTATGTGGAAGTAACAGACCAGATGAGAACTGGTGAAGGAGGTGGCCAGCCTGAAGAAGGAGAGCTGATTGAAGTTGTAGAAATACCTTTAGAAGACTCCATGAAGTTTGCTTATGATGAGACTCTCCCAAAGACGATGGGCGTCATCTTCAGCTTTATGTGGTTTCAAAACAACATAGCACCTAAGCTACCAAAAAAATAAAATCAAAGCACCATGATTTTAAGAAAAGCTCTCCTGCTGGTTCTGTGGATGCAGGAAACTGCAAATCTGCCTGCCTCAATCAACTTTTCACAGAGCAAATCTTTCTTGAAATAAATTTGGAAGTAAAATGTGAATTAAAATCCTGACCCAGTTTCCATCATTAGCAAAACACTGGCTTCACTGGGGCCAGTATTTGCCTCTGAAAGGCAAATGTTGATTTTTGCACAAAGGCAGACTAAATGTGTCCAGTTCTCCTTTTTCATGACACTGCTCTACCACTATTTTGAAGAGTTGCTCAGGACCTCGGTGCAGCTGCTATATGAGCCTGTCACTGTGGTCTGTACTTACTGGCAGCTGTGTATTTACTGTAGTTTCTGATTTTTATTTTTTTGGGGGGGGAGGGGGGGTGCAGCAAACTGTAATAGTCACAGATACCCTAACTACGTTCCTGAGTTCTACACAGCTTTCAGGAAGCAGCTTTCTTTGTGGCGTGTAGCTCCTGTACAGAGAAAACGTTTGCATTTCTGAACATGCAGACCTTTATTTCGTAAGCAAACATGTCTGTAAATCCTTGTGCTAATGTGTCATTTTGACAATAGACCAGCTGTAAGATTATGTGCTTCTGTTTGTTCCCACTATAATGCTGAGCAGCAGTGATGGTGATAGAGGGATGAATGATGGGGCCTTCTACTGGAACACATGCTTCTTTGTTTGTTTTATGGGTAATATTTGATTAATTAGATCAAACTTTGTCCTCTAGAGCAGGACTTAAGAAGCCAAATTCTTTTCATTTGACTCTGAGGTGACTAATACAAGTGATTTCTCTGAGGTGTTCTGTGGTCTCAGTTTCCTTATCACCCAAATGGGAAGAATGGGACTTGCCCCTCAGATAATGCTCCTTGAAATCTAATGAAGTGCTTTATTGAGAGATTTTATCATCATTTATGCAGTTTACATTGAAGCCTGTGCAACCTGCACAGATGTACTGAGTGACACAATTTGATGTAATAAAAAGTGGTCTAATTGGAACATATATTACTTGTTCCATCAGTGTAGTTTAGATGCGGACTGTTTTTCATGTGAAACTGTTAAGAGCATGAATGAAAGAGAATCAAGTCTGGCAATTTAATTATGCACTGGTTTATGTTATGCACTGACTTAAGTGTTAATTAATATGCCTACATTGTATGTGCTTCTAGGATTACTGAGGTACTAAGTATGTTTAGAAGATGAGTACTGTGAATATGCAAACTTTCATGTAGCAGCTGGAATAAATGCAGTACAGGTGCCTGATGGTATCCAGTGGCTGATTTAAAATCACTGCATATCTAAATAGGTGTATGAATAAATAATTTTTTTGTAAAAGCTTTTAGAACTGGTACTTGATGGTTCTCCTACTGACAGGGAGGAAAGGTCCTTGGAAAGCCACCGAAGAAAGAGCAGCCTTCGTCTGTGGGAGTCAGACACCTTTTGTGAAAGTTCAGACGCATTTGCGTTGAACTGTGCCTGGTCTGTGGTGAGTCAAGGGCTGAGTTATCATGAAAAGCAAATAAATTCTGTCTAATGTATTTACATTGGAAGGTGTTTTAGGGCGGGGTCTCCACTGCTCTGTGTCTTTACGGTCTGTAGTACAACGTGTCCTGATTGCTGCCGAGGCCTTTACGAACTACTACAGTATTTGTAATAAATAGTGTCTTTTATTCCAGGCTGTAGTTACCGAAGTATCATCTATTTGATTGTGTCAAAATTATTACAGAGTAGCTCGATGATCTGTTTAGTGTCAAGCTAATAATTGTGTGCACATATATGTCAAAAGCCTTTTTTGCTGTATAATGCAGTAATTTGGAAAAATAAATCGGTGTAGTGGAGGGGGGTCAGAGTTTGAAACTTTTCAAAGCAGCATTTATGTATTTTTGTCGTTTATCCCAGAATTACAAATGGACAACAATCCACTCCTAATGAGTCTCTTCACGTGATGCTGAGAGCTTTCCCCCAGTCAGACATTCCCTCGCCTGCCGCATCCAGGACCTGGAGTCGGTACTTTGCATGGTGCGCTCGCATTGCGTTAACAATCTCCGTGAGAGCCCATGGCTTTGACCCACCCGTGTGGGTGATGAGCGCTCAGGGGCGTGATTCATCAGACTAAATACACATTTTGCTGATTAGTCTGTCTAGAAATGCCTTCAATTCCCAGGTCCTGCATTCGGTTTGGACTCATCGGACCACCCCTGGAGGAGGCAGGTCAGCCAGGGCTGGATCTGTTGTGCCATCGCACAACGTGCACATCACGAGCTGCGGGCTGCCAGAGGGAGCACACGGCCGTACCCGGCGAGGGGGAGGATGAAGGTCCTAAAACCTCTGTGCGTGGGGAGACCCACACGGCACCAGCCCTCCGCTGTGCTCCAAGGCAACCTCGCCAATGCAAGCTATGGGCATCAGACTAACCATTTTTTATGCAACTGTTATTTCTTTTCTGGATAACCGCGACAGAGGGCAGTTGCATGAGCTGGACAGTCCCTCAGCACTTCTCCATGATCCAGAAGGCCGGGCAAGAAGCTGAGCGGCATTGCCCCCACCTCCCAGTCTGTCCCTCCCCGGGGGTCTACTGGGCAGACACCTACAAAGTCCTGGGGGACTGCGGTGGTTCTGAAGCCTTTACACCCCAAGGGATGCTACACCCTGTCCCTGTGCTCTGCCTGCCCGTCCCCCTGCAATTTGTAATTCTCAAACAAAAGCAAAATGGTCAAGGGATTACTTTCGTTTCCTTACACAGTTTGGGAATTTTCCACAGAAACATCAGTGATGCAATATAGTGAAAGCTCTGCGTAAGGCAGTGGTGTGTCTGGTGTTTGGCTTTGCAATATTAAATATAAATGTACCTTCATCCTTTTCCTTTTTCCCTGTTAATATTGGTGGGGATTTTTATAAGGAATTAGGAATGTTTGAAAATGCGGGAGAAAGGGCTTGAACTTTTTTCAAGAGTAGATGATTCATACTTATAAAAATACAACCAGAACAATTCAGATACCAGTTCTCTCATCAGGGCTCATTTCAAAGATCATAATTAGAGCAAATCCGATATACATCGGCCAAGCCCAGGCAGGAAAAAAGTGCTTCTAATGGAAGCTTGAAATCACGTCTGTGTTTTAGACGCGTCCTTTGGACATGCCACCACACATATGTCCATGGAGAGCAGACAGTTTGGAATAAAACAAGGTCCCCATTTGCTGGTAATGAATACTGACTCCAGCCTGCAAAAATTTATCTGATCTCATCCAACTATCCCCATGAGATCAGCGTCTTTCTTTTATTGAGTACAGTCGAGTGGTCCTCATTTAAAAAACAAATCTTAGCATCTCTCTCATCTTTATGATGTGGCTTTCGGATATAGAGATAATCTAATGAAACTGAAATTATGACTCAGGCTTCTAATGAAGCCTGAAATTATAAAATCTTGAATGTAATGTCGCTGTCAGGCTCGCTATTACGTGGCAGAAGAGATGTCACCAGCACCTTGGGAGTACATGGACCTCGTTTGTTATTGTTGTTTATGACCCTCTCTGTAAAGTATCTACAAGCCTTGAGCTGCTCCCAGGTCTCATGGTATTAAGCACTGAACAGTAATATGATTAAAATGCCTTCTCTAAAAGTCCGACACGGAGCTGAAACGAGCCGAATTACACCGCGGGGTAGGTGGGGGCAGGCACAGGGAGGGGGTGCAGGGTCCCCCGGCCGCCCTTGCTCCCCCGGGCTGGTGGGGATGCTCCTTGTGCTGCTGGGAGCGTGCTCCCCTGGCAGGCAGCCGCTTGCCTTTTCGCCTGCTCCCTCATTACCATCTTTCCCCGCCAACGATAAAAGCGGCGTTCCCTGACGCCCCGCAGGGCCGCGGCCGGGGCCAGGCCAAGGGCAACCGATATAATTGCTCCTGAAATACACGTGCTGACCGAGCAGGGTGACCCGCTGGACAAATAGGATTTTTGCTAAATTAGGACAATTGCCAAGCACGCTTCATCCCCTCGCCGGGGCTCTATACATAGATGAAAGGCACACCCAGTTGTGAAATCTGTTGAAATGGCACACCTGGTGCTGTCTGCAAGTCTATTCACAACCGTTAGCAGGTGCGACTTGGCCTTTGTGGCCATAAAAGTCTGGCTGCGCAGCTCCTGCTGTGCTCCCCGCGCCTTCGCCGCCCTGCGCGCTTTGGCAGGGGAGGCTGCCGCAGATTAATACGGTTGTTTGAAGCTGTTAGGAGCCACCGCCTGAAGCATGTAGCGGCTTCAGAGGGATCAGAGTAAGGCCTGTGCACACAGGACGGATTTGCAGCTTCGGTCTCGGTGGCTGTGCCGGGCTGGAGGTAACGGGCAGGGCAGGGCTGCTGCCTGAGCAGGGACGCAGCGGAGCACGGTCCCCGTTTCTGCAGTCCCAGGGAAGCTGCCGAGTGGCCCTGCCACCAGGTACCCGTGATTTGCAATCGAGCCCCTGTTCGGGCTCAGCCTCTCCATAAAGGATTTTGCTCGCTCTGCTTTGGGATGCTACATCTCAAACAGCGCAGCAGTAAGGTGGAGCTCCGAAAACCCCAGCCCCCATCCAGACTCGAATTTAATTTAAGGAAGGGCGCCGTGGACTTTGGAGCAGGTTTTCAGCAGGAGTTTTCATTCCCACTGGTTCACACAGAATTCTGCTTGATAGGAACAGAAAAAGGGATGCTCACACAAATCCCGCACTACTGCAAAAGTTACTCCTCAATTTGTCTAATCCTTCAGAGCCAGTCTCACTCTTTAATTGGGAACACATTTTTACAAGGGCTTTCATTGCTCTCCAGATGAATCACGAGGGAGGAGAAGAAGTCATAATGTAGCTAAATGGCCCAGATTTGCGGCGCTCAGAGCTCTCTGGCCTGCCTCAGCACTGGCTTCAGTGCATTTCTCGTAATTGGAAATACAATCAGATACATATTAAACCCTGCCAACCACGCACTGTATTGCTTTGCTGCTGAAGTACTCAATATCCTGTGCTGGATTCGGTCTCTAATAAAACATTCAAAAGCAGTAGTGCTCTGAGAAACCCCTTTCGGACACTTGGTTATGATGAAAATGGGCTGGGAATAGGCAACGCAGGAATGGCTGTCAACCAGCGTCAATTAATGGCTACCCTCATGCCCCAACCTCGTTAACAGAAAAATCCCTGGGCTCTTCTCGTGCCCACCTGTGGTTCAGTGCTTGGGGTATGGGTGCGATGGGTGGAGCATTCAACAGTAAGATAAACACGATTTTATCATTTTACAAGAGCAAAACGTTGCTGCGATCAGGCCATCCGAGTGTGTGTCCGTCACGCCGTAAACACAGCCTGGTTTTAACCCCGTTCCCTTGGAGTTGTGGAGAGGGGCTTGGGAAAAGAGAGCAGTTAATTAATGCCCCTGAAAATAAGCCTAGGAGGACAACATCCCACCTGGCTCCAGGTGCAATGGTAACGCTGGTGACGAGCCTTGCCCTACTGCATCGGGGGGTCTGCCACAGCGCCGGTCCTGTCTCCAGCTCTTTCCAAAGCCCCCAGCGGGTGCCGGTGGGCAGAGCTGGGTGCTCACTGTGCCCCATGGGTGGCATAGCCCAGTCGCCACCTCGAAAACCTCCCCAGGAGCCACAGGCAGGGGCCGCGGCCGTGGGAAACGGTGTGCTCCAGCCTGCTGGTCTCCTCCAGAGCTCCAGCTGCTCCAGCTGTTCCTACGAGCCTGGGGATAGGGATGGGTTTCAGGGCCAGAGTCACTAATCGGGTTTCCGATGCGCCTGGCCAAAGGCGATAGCGGTGAATAAAAGATGCCTCCAGCTCCTGCCCGCCGTGCGGGTCCCTCCGGCAGCCCTGCCCTGTGTTTGTGGGGATGGGGTGTTCGGGTAACGCTTTTGCTCATGCTGCGGTCGCTGAAATAGCTGGACAAGGCACAATCACGCACTTGAGAGTGCTAGAAACAATTTAAGAAATGTTCTTGGGACAAACGGCGGGCACTGTGCAAACAGCTCCCCGGGGTTTGTGAAAGGGGCCCCAGCTGCCCGGCCCCGGAGGAATGCACTCGCACCGATAACCCGCTCTGCTCCTTTCGTAACCTCCTTCGTTTCGTCCTTCAGGCTCCCCCCGCTCCCACCCTGGGGTTTCGGGGTGCTCCTTTTGCAATAAAATCAGGAAAACAAAACCAGAGGTATCGCAAGCCCATGCCACGCTATCTCCAGCTCCTCTTTTCTATTCAACATGAAAGCGGGGGACTTTGTAAGGACTTCAACACTCCCCGCAGGTCTTCCCAGAGACGTAACTCAGGTTTTGCCCCTCCACGGCTTCCCGACTTCAGCAGACTTTAAGTTCAAGCTCGCTGGCCTGGCGGGGTTTGTACCACAGCCCGAGTGCTGCTGACCCCGGAGCTGGTGGTGCAGCAGGGATGCGAGGGCTTGAGTTACAGCAATCCATCAGCTGCTAATCCACTCTGCCAGCCCCACCGCTCCATGCTGCTATCAATCATGTGCGCAGCCCCAGGGCGGGTTTGCAGCACGTTTGCTCCCGCTCCAGCGGGTTAGCAGGGTTGTGGCAGCGCAGGGGAGCCCCAAGCGTATGGGGGCTGTACGTAGCCCCCGGAGCTGGGACCTTCCAGAGGCAACAGGAGAGGGAGGGGGATATCCACAATGTGTCTCCCTCGTCTTCGGGACTGGTGCCGGGATCTGCCCCATCTCTTCCTATCGTGGTCGGGGAAGTTGGGGGACCGGCATCAGTGCACTTCAGGAATGGGCAAAGCGGCCGAGGTCACGTTCCAGATTTGTGCTTAGTCATGGAAGTGCTTCAGAAAACCTCATTTGCTGGGGTGAGCAACCTCTGCCTCTGATACTTTTGTCTGATATTTATGAAATATCTTTAAAGAGCAGGGAGAGGGGCTTGCAACAGCCTCCCAGCGCAAAAAGGGAGCGGAGTTAGGCCGATGCTGGGTGTGTATGAAAATTGCACGGCCTCACGTTGGTCCTCCAAAGCAGCCACAACCCTTTGCATCCCTGGCCAGCTGAGGTTGTAAGGGTGGAGGCTGTCCCATCTGCAGCAGTCTGGTCTGCGGCAGCGGTGGCACGCTGAGCAGTTTCTGGGCTGCACAGAGCCGGAGCAATGTGCAGGAGATGGCCAAGCCAGGTACCAGCTTCGTACCCAATGTTCTCGTCTGCTGCATCTTCCCAGACACACTGCCAGCTTCGTGTTTTTAAACGGCTTTCTTTTACCTCTAATGCCTTTGTTCGGGTTTGGGGGTTTTTTTTGTTCCTTCTAATTTTTTCCTTCTTCTATTGCTCTTCCACACAACCTGATCTCAGTCTCTCAGATAAGCACAGTCAAAATAACACCAATACATCAAAATAATAAGATCTGATTCCAGGGGCTCTCACAGAGCCAAGGCACTAAGCAAAGGCTAACAGGTTTATTGATCACAGCAGAGTGACAGCTCTCTCTAGCACAGAATTTAGCTCCTAGATGGACACTAATGTGTAGATTTGTTTTTTCTCACTGGCAAAAGCGATGTGTAAATATTCTGTGGTTAATGATACAGATCTGTTCCTAGTTTGATTAATGGGGAAGCAAAAAAATTGAAGTGAAGGTCTTGCCTTCTAAAGCCGCACAACTGATCCTAATGCCCTGTCCTTTTTCTATCAGTCAAGGCTGATTGGCAAAGCTTTTTAATTCAAGTCCCTAAGCAGGATGATCAGCGTTTACTTAGCTAGTGTTGGTTTCCACTTGACCAGGCTGCTCTGGAGTAAGGTATCATCTTATAGTGCAAACCCTCTTACAAGGGATAAAGAAACCGAGAACGCCTCGATCCTCCTCGTTACCTCCTCAGACCTAACGATCATCCCGAGGCACCTCTTGATGTGGGCCGAGGGTTGGGGGTCCCGCAGGAGCCAGGCTGGCACCCAGCGAGGACCGCAGCTCGGAGGGAAGGGGTGCAGGGCACAGGGCATCGCATTTGGCCGCAGCCCAGCTGCGGGGGCTGCCTCACGGCTTGTCCTGCCCCGTGCCCCCCCCAGCCCCAGCCCTCTCCCCCAGGCACTGTGGGTGCCCTGGGCCCGAGTCCCAGCGCTGCTGCAATATAAAACAAACCTGGCAGCGGGAGCGTGCAGCCTGTGGCACATCTCCCCTGGCTATTTTTAGCTGCTTTTCCAGAGAAACAGGGCTTATGCAGCCTGCCTCTGAGCACAGGGACTCCGGCTACTGCCCACCCCCCCCCGGCACCTCCGCCTCTTGGCTGGGGTAGTCGCTCCAGAATGGTTTAACGATGCTATGGGAGAGGGCATGCCCATGGGGCTGAGATACAAGCATCCCATGGAGCCGGTCCCCAAGCTCTGCCACTCGCAGGGTGACAGGTTTCTCCCGGTCTTTCTCCTGCCATCTGCACCCAGGTGCCCACCCAGGGCTGCCCAGCGGGGAGAGAGAGGAGATGGAAACATGCAATGCAACTAGCTTCATGTTAAATAAAATGACTCATTTTTATGTAGCAAAGTCGTTTCCTTGTAAAACGTTGTTCTGTAAGGTTGGGTTTCTGGGAAAGATCAGAGAGGTGGGAGCTGAGCGTGGCGGTCCAGCTTTGCTGGACTGGCGCTTGCAGGGCTGGTTTTGCCTCGCTGACTTTGTAAAGCATACGTGAAATGTGCATACAGCAGTGCAGAATTAACACAGCGCATTTATTCTTGATACAAAAATGAGGAATTTTTTTTTTCCTCGGGTACTATATTTAGATCTTTTATGTGGAATAAGAATTTTTATTTTTTTTCTCAAGAAAAGTAGAGACCCTGTGCTGAGCCCCTGGAAGCAGGTAGGTCTGGGAGGGAAGTCTGGAGCCAGGCAGGACCACTCTGCAAGCTTTGGGGGGCTCAGGACCCACCTGCAACAGAGACTGCCATGGCATGAGGAAGCTGAGGAAGCCTTTAGTGCTTGGGAAGGGTCCACAAGGCTGTAGGGGCAGTAGTCTGGTGTCTCACGCAACATGCCCTCCCACTACAGCCATCCTCCAGCCGCAACTATCCATCCTATATGTTGTTTAAATCAAAAGCAAAGTGCTCGCCTACAGGAAAGCGATCAAACGCAGCTCCTCTTGTTTTGCCAGCAAAGCAGCGCACGTTCTGCCATGTTACACCAGGCTGAGCTATGGGGATGAGACAGGGGAGTCGGCAGGAGCCACGTGTGCGGGTTAGGAACTAACTAGTTCCTTCCCTTTAACTGGTTTCAGACGAGCAGGGTGGTTCTGGGGCACAGGCGTGTGCCTGCCCCTTTGTTCCACCTGGAGATGTTAGAACCCGTGCAGCAGCATCTGATACAGAGCGGATCGGTGGTATTCCAGGTCATTAAACTGATGCAATGCTCAGCCCACCTGCCAGCCATTTGTGTGCAGGCCATGGATGCTCTAGAGCAAATCAATTCTTCTAAAATTTCTGTAATTTTCAACACTTGTGCACATAAGTCCAACAAGTAAAAAACAGTCAGCAAAGCACCAGGACTTCAGGAACTGTGTTGTGGCACAAAGGCCAGGATCACATTTTCCTCTCAACCCATTTCTTTGATCCATCCGTTTACACTCTGCTGTGGGATCTGTGTTTGAGCAGTGACTCTTTGAATGCACTCACCTCCTCTTTACCAAATTAAAACATTTAGCTTTTGCTGTTTAGTGTACCAGTGTATTCATATATTCACAACAAAGATCATGCATCTCAGCTCATAATACTGACTTAGCTTGCAATAGTCTGGCATTCACGTTTAAAGAAATGTAAATGCCAAGCAATAAAAATATTAGGCAATTCTTCTAAGCCTGTGTATACACTAATATTCCTGTTAGGCTACAAAACACATTATTAAGCACGGAAGGACTATTGCACTAATGCCCCTTATAAAACCAGCCTGAATTTGAGTACTCAGAAATCTGACTATCTGTTCCTTTGGACTAAGAAGACTCAAATGCTTTTCAATTATTAAAAGGGCTGAATTATGTTTTGGTCTAAACTTGGAAGTCAGAGGAGCCACAGACTCTCCGAGACCTCTGAAGGAAGTAAAGTCCTTTAAATCCAAGCTCAGCTTTTCAGAAAGAGCATGCAACTTCAGGAGGGTTCCCTCATTTCTTTATTTGTTTGTTTGTTTCCAACCAAACTTATTTCCAAACAATTTGCATTAACATGCTTTATGGGCTTGGGCTTTCCAGTGCTTCAAGGGAAGTCCCAGCCTCAAGGACCGTGCTGTCCAGATGATCACAGATGGATGTGCAGGGAGGGACTCAGCACCCAGCCCTGTGTCTGCAGGTCGGTCGGACTCCCTCCCAACATCATGCCACCAAACAGCCTTTTATAAGGGACGTTGTTTTCACCTGGAAATTTGGAGACCAGGAGGCTCAATCTGCTTATTTAGTACAACCTAATGCAGCACTGTAATCCTGAGAGGTCTCTGCATCAAAGGCAGTTATTTCACTTGCAAGCTGCTAAAGCTTTGTAAATGGAGTATTTCTTTGTAGAACACCAGCCCTGGGTAAAAGCCAAGGTCTTGAAGGTTAAAGGATGATAGGGAAATACAGTCAGACCTACAAGGATACTGGATATATTTTCTATTTGCAGATTTATGTGTCTGTCCTGGCATGTGTTTTTTGTCATGCATACAGCATGAGCGCTGTATTTGACACTTTAAATCAAGGAACAAAGGACTAAAACAGTAGAGGGACTAAATTGAATTGAATTAATTTGTTTATCCTGCAAATCAACATCTGCTCAGACCTATTTCTTTCAACTCTGAAGTTGTCATAACAGAATATTTTGCCTTCTGCTCAGTCTAATTATAGACACACAAGCCAAAAGCTCTTAATTTTACTCACAGCCATCAGCGGGAGCTTTGCTCCTGCACTGAGAGTGGACAGAGTTAAACCAAGCTGCGTTTAAAAGGCTGTTTTTCAGGAAGGCGTTTTCCCCAGTAAGTTGCGTGTTGGTACCCATCTAAAGGGTTATATTTACACTGAACTCATTGTGCTTTCAGCACTGATGAAAATCATCACAAAAGAAGACACGGGATCCCAAAGGATTGGGTCCCCTCAAGCAGGGATGAGAGGAAAGTGCTCGGTGGCGCACAGCGCTCTGTCATCGTCACCCTGCAGCGCCCAAGAGGAGACGGACTTGTGCCACAGCACAAATGAAGCACCCCCCACCGCCGAGGGCCCCAGAAAGGATCATAACTCCATAAATATCCACCGTGAAAGCCTTTCCTCCGTCCTCATGTGGGAGTGTGGCTCCAGCAGGATGGAGGTGCCCAGGCTGGGGCAACCACGGGGCTGGTGGCTTCACCGAGCCCAGCACAGACATGCCTGCAGGTTCAGCGGCATCAGCCCGGGGAGCCTGAGCCTGGGGAGGGCTTGTCCACACACCCTCGAATGTGGCATGTATATGACCTTAGCAAACATGGTTGCATTTCCAATCATCTCAAATTATATCCTTTTCCTGCCACCTCCACGAGAAGTCCAGGTGTCCCACACTGTAATGATAAAGCACTGTGGCTTAATCCTTTCAGGTTTCACCAATTTTCTTGGAAATACGAGTCATCCCTGCTTCAAGAGGTCTCTGAAAGCAGAGGGAAATTTTCAGCTGCTCGCTGTCCTGATGGAAATGACATGGCTTTATTTGCAGCCTCGGGGCCAAAGCAGGTTGGATGCAAATAAAAACAGCTCCATTGTTCAGAGAAGGGTCTATGTTGACTTACACGACACAGGAAGATAGCATGACTTTTCTTTGCCGTGATTGCTTTGGCACAGCTCCTGAAGCAACATGTCTGGCTTACAAGGAACTGTCAACACTGAACTCCAGACCTGCTGTTGAGGAAAAGGAGCACTCGCAGGGTTTTCAGGACTTCTGACCACACTGCCGACCAGAAAAAGGACATGGGGATGGAAACGTGCAGAGAAATTGCTCTTCCCTCCCTCCAGAGCCATACCTGTCTCTGAGCTCCCCCCAGGACATTTTTCTGGTCAGAAAAACGTTTTGAGCATTTGTCGGTGGCTGCCCCCGGCGAGGCCCTGCCCTGCGGCTCCCCGAGATGTTGTCTGCCTGCCTTACCACCTTACCGCTGCTGCTGCTTATCAGCAGCCCTGGCTTGAGGCTACCCCAGTAATTCTCGGTTCCAATGTATGGCCATTATTTCCTCTGTAGAACTGCAGAGTTGGGTAAAAGAAAAAGCTTTTCCCAACGTTTGATATTCACAGCTGTGGGTTGCAAACTAATTAATGCCCCTATCTAAAGTCATCTTCAGCACACCAACCGGCTCATCTTTAAGTAAGGCTCATTTTAAAAAGAGCTTCTCGTTAGCTGTACTGGGCCTCATCCATTTAGGGTTTTTCAGAGAGACTTGGAGAGATGAAAAGTTTTTGCCCTTAAGTCACAGTCTTCAGATTTGAGTGCTTTTCTCTCCATTAGAAATATGCCCTGGAAAACGCAGCTGCTGAAAGCAGTCCTTGTGCATGGGTCTGTATTGGCCTACGCACAGGAGGGGTCAGGATGGTTGTTTAACTTCTCTCCATGGACCTATACCTGCTGTCTCTGGATCCTCTGTCAGAGTGGTTGCCTCAAACATCCCGTGGATCTCGCCCCTGGATATGACACATTGGACCAGAACTTACAACAAAAGTTTAATATTGCCATTTAAATATAAAGACAATATTAAAAAAAAAACCCTCCTCTGAAAATCAGCCTACCCATTCACACCAGGTAGCTCAGCTGCAGGTTCATCCTCCAGAATCCCTGGAGAGGCAAGGGTCCCTCAGTGAGGGCAAATGCAGGAGTGGTCCAGATGTTCCCTCTAAAATGCTGGAGGGAAGTTAGTGCTGTGCTTAGCTATTGAGGTGCTGCCTAGCAAATGGGCACAATAGACCCAGGACAAAGGGACATGGTAACAATCCTTGTTTTTCCAAACACTGGAAAATGTCTGCATTTCTCCAAGTGGTGCCTGGCTGGTCTGTTCAGTTGGATTTTAGGTTCTAATGAGCCTTTCTGGTGAAACCCTGGCTTGCACAAGTCAATCCACTAGTTTTGGTAGGGCTTTGACTCTCTGCCAGCTGCCCTGTGTCTATAATCCTGTGTAAGGAGTGTGGCAGTAGCTGGACATAACTGCTGTGTCCCAAACATCTGCAGGAACTTCTATGCAAGTGGCACAGGCTTTCTCCAAGCTGAAAGGCTTGGAAAATGAAGGTAGCACTTACGCAATATCCTCTCCCAGAGACCGAGGAGGAATTTGGAGCACTTGGATAGTCCATCCCCAAAGAATCTTTTCCAGGTCTGACCCTGATCCTGGTGCATGCTGAGACAGGACTATGCGAATTTGTAATCAGTGCTGTAGACATGATTTAAGACCCTATAATATGTATCTCACTATCACATCACAGTGCTTTGAATCGAGGAGCTCAAAGTATTGTATTTTCATGCATATAGCCTGCATCTCAGATAACTCACACCACTGTAAAAGAACTGTCCTTTGCAAACAAGTACTTAGCTCATCTGCATCCTCAGATAACCCGGGGGTCATCTCAGAGTATCAGTTATGTATGTGAAACCATGGGTATAGGGTAGCAAGCAGCCGTCCCCCCCTTCCCCTAAGCCTCCCCCATCCGTTCCTGCTCCCACCTCCTTCCCACAAGACAGGTTTTCTGCAGTCCCCATCTCCCTCCCTGTGTGCAGCAGATGTGAGACGGGACAACCGAGCCAAACACATCTCATGCCGCTCACACCCACCCTCTGATTCAGTTTTGTTTCTACATGTAAGTCCTGGTGCTGGCACCGAGCGTGGACCACCCCACGGGCTCCCGGGGACGGTCAGTGCGGTGGCAGCCTCCAGCTGCCAGGAGCTGACGTGAGGAGGGTGGAAAGATGGGGGGAAGTCACAGATTTGGCCCTAAAACTGTGCTGAAAAACAAAATAACTAATTCTGTCTCTATTGTATGTGTTGCCCTTTCCGAGGTAGCTCTATCCAGATGATCTTTCTGCGTCTTGTTTTCTTATTACCAGCTCGGAGCGCAGACGGTAAAGCCTCCCTGATGCAATTTCCACTCCAGCCTACAGAAGCTTGGCAGAGGAGCTGCGCATTTATGGGGATGCTTGCTGCAGCCAAGAGCCTAAAATTAGACTTCTAATGCCACAGCCAGCACCCAAGAGGTGACCTGATTTTCAGAAGTGGGGGGAAATTTCAAAGCCTGGTCCATGTATGGCTTGACACTCCATGGAAGCGGCTGAGTCTGCTGCAGCTCTGAATCAGCTGCTTAAACCCTGTTTTGCACCAGTCAGGCAGGTCTGCAACACAGAAGGACACCATGCATCTAAAACATAACTGCCCTCTCATTAAGGGACTTACCTCCAGAGGTGTTTCATCTGTGGCAAATTTATTCACCCCCCTCGCCTCCTCCAAACTCTTCTCACCCGCAAAAATGTCTGAGCATCCCTTTCAAGCTCTGCAGTTGAGCAGCTTTGCACATGCATTTATTCAGCTGATGAGATAACAGTGTAATGTATTTGCAAACATCAGCTCATGGGCACAGAAATTTGCCAGGCTATGGGGTTTATTTAAAGCATAAATATATTTCATGGTTTCCAAATGAGCCAAAGAAATAGTTAGCTTCCCAGCCAGCAGCAGCAATGCTGCTGGGTGTACACAAGGCCAGCCAGCTTTGGTAAGACAGTGGCACATAAAACCTTTTTTATAACAAAAGCCTGTGAGTGTATCAATACCTTTGCACATGCTGCACCGTGGGGCCTGTGTTTGTTTTTGACCAAGGTCATCAAATGAATTATATCCTCATTGCAGAGTTTGTTAGAAAGGTCTCTGAAAGCAGATGGGATTGTGAAATACTCTTTTACTACACCTAATGCATTGCAAATAACAGTGAAAAAACTGACAGCAGGCTGGAATGCCGAGAAAACTGCTTTGATAAGCTAAAGTGTTTAAAATAAACTTTAGCGTTATTGATTTTATCCCATGTTGGGAAGCCGAAGCAAGAAGCATTCTTTCTAGAGTAAATTAGTTCAGCTTCAAGTCTCTGTAAAATTGAAAAAACAACAACACAGGGAGAAATAATTAATCTGTGAAAAATTAGAGATATGTGAGCCATCTCAGAAGAAAATAAGCACAGGCTGTGCGTCCCTTGAAACTTGCTATGGTTTCACTATTTTCTTTCACAAAGGAATATGAGCATCCTAGCTAGCGCCATGTGCCCTAGCTTGAGAAGGTGTTGGATGGAGGATGCAGACGGTTGAAGCCCACCGTCCCTGGCAGCGCTGTCCTTTGGGCAGGGGAAAGCTCACGTAATGCCCGTGCCAGGCAGCACCAAAGGGCCATCACCTGTGCTGGGCCTGGGCCAGGACCCTTCCAGGCAATGTGTTTTAGAAGACATCTCATTTGATTTCCATTACAAAGCCACCACCGTGTCTTTGGTAGCTCTTGTATTGCCAATGGAGATGGTGTCCCATGGTTCAGTCTCTGAAACTGAGCTGACACAAGCATGTTCCCCACCAGGCAAAGGCAGTGGAGAAGGGGGCAGACCCTGTGATCACATCAAATTGTCTATTCAAGTTGCGAAACAAGAGATCAGCACTTGCTGGAGCAATACCTTCAAAGAGCTGCTAAGTTTCTGGCGCTCATCTCATCCCAAGCTTGGGGACATGGAGGTTGTCTTTGCACCACTACAGACTGGGAGGAACAACAGAGACAATCTCCTACGGGCAAATGTCCCCAGAGCCATCAAAATACATAGAATCACAGAAACATAGAATACCTTGACTTGGAAGGAACCCATAAGGATCACTGAGTCCAACTCCCTGCTCCTTGCAGGACTACCCAACACTAAACCATATCACTAAGAGCATCGTCCAGATGTTCCTTGAACTCTGACAGGCTTGGCACTGTGACCACTGCCCTGGGGAGCCTGTTCCAGTGACCAGCCACCCTCTCAGTAAAGAACCTTTTCCTAATATCCAATCTGAACTTCCCCTGACACAGCTTTATTCCATTCCCTCGTGTCCTACCGCTTGCATTTCTCCTGTCCATAGAGACAGGGGAGTGTTTGCAGCCCAAGGGACCGGGCATTGCCCTCCCATTCCTCCTCCAGCAGAGATGTCCGTTCCAGGGAAGTGGCAGCACACAGGGCAACTGCTCCATGGATACGCGGCCGATGGATGTGCCGCACTGGCATGGACCAGTATGCCTGGAGGGTCAGGCCCATCGCACACCAGTCCTGCCAAGCAGGCTGGAGGGGCAGCCAGCCCCATCCCTGGGCACTGGGATACCCCCTGTGCCAGCTGCCTGTGTCCTCTGGATCGTCCCTCCTGCCCCAGAGGTTGGCACTGATGGAAGCTGCCAGGGCTTCTCCGGACATTGCTGTTTCTTATCGAAGTGGCTGGTCACTTGACTTCAGAGATGAAAGCAGAACATATCAGTCTCTCCCCTCCCCAGAGCTTTTCTGCGGCTCCTCCTTCCTCTGACCCCGTCCCTCCTTTCTGGCTGTGCAGGTCCCATTTCTGCTCAGGGATTGTGTCAGGTCCATCCGTCTCTGTTTGACGGTAGTCCAAGTAGAAGACACAACCTTTAAACAGCCGAAGAAACTCTTATCAACAGCCCAGGAGAGCTGGGAAATGCTTCCTCCTGCCCAGGCCATGTCACAGAGCTGGGTTGGGACTGGGGTCTTTGAACTGACCCCCGATTTGGGCTTTAATGCCCCATCCTGCCCCATGTCCAAATCTTCTTGCACTGGCACTGAACTGAGCAGAGGGTCAGATTTGTAAAGGCTGCTTGCTTGCTTCTTTTTCCTGGAAATCTCCCAGCCAGCTGCTGCCGTGGCCTCGTCTTGTTTGGCTCACGAGGTCTGATAGGATCACAGCCCGAGATAGTACAGTCGCAGGCCAAAACGACTGGTGTCATCTGCTCCTCACTTGCAGGAATGAGCCCCTGAGGACCCGATGGTGACAGCTCTGTAGGGTCCCTCTTTGAGGTCCTCCTGTCCACAGCACCCTTCTCTGCAGAGAGCATGTTGCTGATATATCTTCTAGGTCCCTCCTTTCAAAAAAGCACAAAATAACCCTGCATTTGTCTCCAGGTTTTGATAGATATTGTTATGTAAAGCAGCTGCTTAACCCCTGAGGGCTCTGTGCTCTCCTTTTGGCTCGGAGTCTCAGGCTGTGGAAGCAAGATAAAAACAAAATCTCTTGACGAAACATCTCTGCTGGACTCAGGGCCTGGGGACCCATGATGGGAGTGCAGGACCCCCAGCTCCAGCCCCATCCTGCCGTGGGCAGCACAGTGGTGTCATCCCCTTTTGTGACTTGATCTGTCTGTGCCATAACCCACTCTGCTTTTCCACAGCAGCTGAGGCTCTGATGCTTTGCTTTTTGCACAGACCAACACAACCCCTCTGGGTATTAAATCCTACCTCAGGTCCAAGTCTTTAAAAATATATATCAGTATGCACCACTTCTGAAAGTCTATTGGAATTGGCAAAGCCCCTGGTGTTGGATTACAGAGATATTTAAGGGGCAAATAATAATAAATCTCAAATGAACCTGTTTAGGATAATGACTGTTCCTTGGGTGATCACTGCAGGCAGGGCCCCATATGACAACATCCCCCCATCCTGCCCCGTCCCAGCACATGCTGGTGGCTGTGGGACTACCTACCTTTGGAACCGAGGAGCCAATTGTGGGCCAAAAATGGCAGAGCACAGCATAAAAAAAAAGGGTGTGATTTGGCCCTGCAGATATATTTTTAGGCTTTCTATTTTGGACTACTCATCTCTAGCATAACATCTGTTGGATCATTTTATAGCTGTGATTGTTTACTGGTGACCAGCTGACACTGACACTGCAGGGATTTGATAATAGTATTTTTTCTGTGTATCTGTAGATACATGTTTCTGCAAGGCAGTGAGGACGGGTAAAAGAGCTGTATTTAAACACAACAGCATAGGGAATACATTTTTAAATCAATCATTTTCTTGCTACTTGTAGGATTGTGTAGTCTGTAAAAGACAAAAGAAGCAAGCTCTAGGCTAATGTTTGCTATTCAGAGATTACCTTGAATTTGACCCTTCTGCTCAATTTACTCTGTAGAAGCTGCTGAAATGGTCATGTCCAAATGCCACAGAGTCAATTAATCCAGGCTTTGCAGTTGCAACTCTGTCCAGGGACTCCATGGTTTCTGCACTGTCAGTTCCTGTGAGAGCCTTATCTGCAGGGCACATCAGACAAAGGAGAGTGAGGGGTTTTTAAATGATAAAATTGTGGTTTATTCCAACAAAAAAGGAGGGAGAGGGAGGGAGAGAGGCAGAGAGGACAAGCAGTTTCCATGAGAGGAGAATCAATCCAGGCAGAATTTCCAGCAAGGCACATTTAGATGCGGCGCGTAATGGAGATTACATTGATTTTCCTCCATTTACTGTAAGGTAACTGCAAGTGAAACTGTAACAGGAAACTTAGAAATGCTCTTCACAGAAGCTATATTTAGGCAGACACACTGACATGATACCACTGAATAAAATAAACATGCAGGAGACAACCAGTCCTGAGGGACTTGCAGCTCCATCCACATGACATGCAGCAAGGGGAGTGCGTTATTCCCAAGCCATCTATGTGTCCTTTACTGTAGAAACCTATAGAAAGCCAGCAGGCTGCTGGGCAACAACCCTGGTAAACTGGGGGCATCTCACTTAAACGGAAGGGTTTTGCCCTTCCCTCTAAAACAAAACGCCTGCTAGCTGGCCAGAGCACAGCTCCTCAGTCTGCTCTTCCCTTTTATGTAACAGGATAATTTATGGCTTGTTGTCAACAGAAAGAGCAACAATTTGTTTTCTGTGCAGGCTAGAAGAGATGAGTTTTCTCAGAAGTCCGAGTGATTTCTGGAATTAGGAGGCAGCTGCTTCTTTAAAGCCTTTGGCATCGTCTCCCGCGTGAAATTAAGCCGTGCACCAGGTCCGGCCGCCTGGTCTCGGTGATGCCATTGCACTGTATGCAAGGCCCTGATTTTTCACGCAGCACCCAAAGCTTTATCCAGTTGCCTGTGCTGAATTCCCTATTGCTCCTTTCCCACTGGCAAGGGACACCTTTCCCCAAAAGGATGGCTCCCAATGTCCCAGGGAAAGACAGCAGCCCTGTGCCCCCGGAGCTCTGCTGAATTTTAGGTCCTGCTAGGGTCTTTCCAGAGCAGCCATGGACAAGTCACTTAACTCCCCTGTAAGTGGGAGCGATGATGCTTTCCCTACTCACAGTCTGCACGTGACATACGCTATGTAAATATTTAGTATTTGAGCCAACTAATGCTTGCCGGAGCGGCACAAGTGAATATCAGATCTGCAAACATTACGTCCAGGAATGCAGCAGAGAACACTGTTTATTTTTATGAGCTAAGTGCACACCTTCTCCTCTTGGCTGCAAAGGCTGCTCTGTGATGGGAGGGGAAAGCAAAAATCTGAACACTGTCCCAAATATCAGCGTATTCCTCCTTGCACAGCACCCACACTGAAGTTAGCCTTGCAGGCATTACGGACAAGTTGTGAAACAACCTTCCCACTAGGCTGGAAGACCTCACGTGCCACCACCATTCCCTGATAGGAGGGCAAGACAGGGAGTTTCGGCAGGTAGTAGTGAAACTCTCTGCCCAGGATCTGAAGAAATGGGTGTTGAGGCCAAATACCCTCAGAGATGAGAAAGCAAAGTCAGAGGATTGCGTGGGGCTGGCAGGGTCTGCAAAGGAGAGGAGGCACGGGGAGCTACACTAGCTGGTCTTTGCCATGATCCATGCTTGAGGATCCCCCCTGAGCAGCTGGGGAATAAAGATAATCCACACAGGCAGAGGGTATATTTCAGCCCACGAAGGTGACCCATGTAATCTACTCTTCTTTATCAAGCAAGCCCATTGTTTCTCATCTTCTGGTTTATACCAAGTGCCAAAATGATGGATTCGTTTGTGGGAGTCGGCCACACGAAATCAAGCCTTTGTTTTTGCATACCTGGGGTTGAGTCACTTCTCTATGCATTAAAGCAAGTTTTATCTATCTGCCCACCAGAAAATAAATTCACGACTCTTGACCCAAATTGATTGCCAGGTTGGGGGGTCGCACGAGCAACGCCTTGTTCCATTTCATGCACACACTGAACATTTGGCTACATTAATCACACAAAACAGATTGCTAGGCCATTTCTTCTGCCAGGCAGAGGCAAAGCCCCCTTGCTCCGTGGTTACAGACTGCAGAACACGCTCAGGGCTGAAGCCACAAGCTAAGATAGATAAGTTGCGTAGATATTTCAAACATTTGCAATGGCTCGAAATCCAGCTGTTTCCAGGACGAGCTTCACTCATTACAGACAAGTGTCTGTAAGGCACCTCCAAGGTTTTTGTCCTGTGCATGCTCCATCTTTCAGATGACTACTGTGGTAAATCAGCACAAGACATCTACTGTAAAAATCTGCTGCACGACAATTAGATGTGTTTGCTGGTGCCACTCATCCTCGTTATATTTAGCAACACGAGCACCAGGTGGGCCAGCAAGGGCTGACCCGCTGCAAGTGAGAGTGTGGATGATCTCACTCCCCTGCAGCCCGATGATGTGGGAGGGGAGGAGGAGGTGTCAGCGGAGGCCAAGGCTAACAAAGGATATATGTCATTTTTCAGCTATTCTGCTGTCTTTTTTATGGTTTCTGCAGGTCACAGGGAGGCCACTGGCCAAGGCAAAGAGACATCTCTGCCACCTCTTTGAGGAACACTTCTTCGCAGCATCAGCAGCTTGATCCAAGTGGTACCCGCTCATTAGGAGCCCACATCCACTGGTGGCAGCTGGGTACCTTTAAACAGGAGAAAGAACGTGGTCCAGCGGTTGCACCCCCAAGAGATGATGTGATGGGGCACAATGTTGGGGGAGAGAACTGAAGCCCAGAGAAGGGCGAGACAAGCGTGAGGAGTCGCGGACGCAACACAAGCCGTCGAGTGCCATCTGCTGCTATCCGGAGATCATGTTAGCTCTGCGAAGGGCACGACACTTAGGGGTCTGCCTAATATGGAAGGAAAAGCAGGAATGAGCTCAGTGGTGCTGCATCTGCTCTCCCAGGCTAAGGACGAGCAAGGAAGGGGTCTGGAAATTGTATAGATCCACCAGCTAGCTCAGCACAGCCCCGACGCGGAGCACAGCCATGGCCCAGCACCGGGGAGGAAAATCTTTCCCAGTGATGTTTTCCTTGCCACCAAACGTTAATAACGTGGTGTGAGGTCCTTGCAGACAGACGACGGCTGCCCTTTCTCCTCCCGCTTGCAGAGCTCTCTGAGGTGACGTTTTTCACTGCTGCAGGGACGGCTGGTTTTCGTGGCCCTCGCTGACACCGTGCAGGTCCTCCAGCAGCGGAGAGGGCAGAGCAAGGCTGGCAAACGGCTCACAGGAGCAAAGGAGCAGCTGTAGCTCCCAAAATAGTTGAGTTGTGCCGTTTCAGTCGCAGCGGGCCAAACCCAGCATCCATGCAGAGCAGTTGGGAAGCTGTTTGGGCAGTGTTCGCTGCTTGCACAACCCTTCCTTGTCTTCTCTGGAGGGATGGAGCCGCTGCACCGCGATGTGACCTATGGGCCACCAAGGGAACTTCACTGCAAAGAGGGTGTGTGACACAGGGTTGCCTGCTCTCCTCTCCCACGGCCCACCCCAAATCACACCTCAATCATGGCAGGGCTTTGCCAGAAGATGGAGGACACACCCCGCAGCAGCACCGCAGCCAAAATCCCCTTGCCCATGCCCGACTCAAGGAAATGCAACTCCTTCCCTTGACTTCCCCCTCGACCTCTCCCTACACGCAAAGCAAGGTCCAGCTGTGGTGTCCGTGCCTCGTCTCAGTGCACGGTGAGCTGTACACACAGGGCTGAGGCTGCCAAATTACTCTACTCTCAGGCAACGCAAGATCTGCAACTTTCAAACAAGTGCTCCAGTGATTATTTCGTTACAGCATCCTGTCAGTTTGGCCCCTCCTGTCATTCCCTTAAGAAAGACTGACTCGGTTAGGAAGGCAGGTTCATTTGTCAGTGGTGTAACAGCTGCAGTTAAATCCAGTTCTCATCCTCGCCACGCAGCTGACCAGCTCGTTCACAGGCCTACCCTGATCGCCCATCCACGATACCATAACTTGCTCCATGCAGTACTCAGCACTGAAAATGGTGATTTCTTTAGAAATATGGATGCATCCCAGAAATTATGAGACAGTTCCTGGGTGGAAAATGCTTTGTTTTCTGATGCTAGACTTCCCTTGTGAACTGCAAAACCCTTTCCTCCTCATCGAGAGGTAAAGGAAACAGTGAAATTGCTTTTTTTTTTCACCTAGATGGGTCTTTGGACGTTGTGAACTACTTCACAGTGTCATTTCTCTGACCCCACCGGCAGCAGGACAGGTCTGGGCAGAATCCATCCCCGACACTGGGGACGGGGGATGCCGGGGGAGTAGCGCTGGGGCTCGGTACAGAGGGAGGGGTGGAGAAACCAACACACGCCATCTCTGCCAGCAGCTCCTGCTCGTGTGTGAGTCAACCGCGGAGCGGGAGGCTCTTGAGAGAACATAAGAAGGAAAGCAGATATTTAAGAAATTAGTCACAAACATAATGGCTTAATCAAGAGCCTGTTGGAGGCAGTTGGGCTCCGTGGGCTGCTCTGGCCACCTGGGCCAAGACGCAGGGGTGAGGGGTCTCGTTCAAGAGCATGGCTGGCTCTCAGCATCCCTGCACCTCTCCCCACCTTGTCCCTCACCAGCACCAAGGAAACCCTCCTGGCATGTACCTGCCCGTGCAGCACCTCTGTCTTCCAGCCCAGGAAACTCATCCAGCTGGAAAATAATGCAGGGAAGGAGAAAAAAAAAAAAAAAGAAAAAAAAAAATCACATTTTGCCCACAGCAAGATCTGATCTCTGCCACTGTCCTCACCAGACCCCGGTACCCTCCCGCAAGGACTGCCAAGAGGATGGAGCAAGTGGTTGGGAGGGAGGGAGGGATGGGAAGTGCTGGTTTGGCTGAAACTCAGCGTGGCTGGAGCTAGCAAGCCCAGAGATGGGTCGCTGGCCTGGGCCGGTGCATCAGAGCAAGGTGTCACACCACCCCGTACTGTGCCGGTACCTGGGCCACCATGCTGAGCCATACAGGCATCACCTTCAGGCCTTCAAAGTGTCCAAAAGAGACAACACGGTGGTGGCCGCCCATCCCTCGCACTGCCTGATGCTCCTTTAGCTGTTGCTGTTTATCATAACAGCAGGTCTTATATGTATTTTTAATGACAACCTGGACATCACTACAGTACAAACCAAGGGAACAGAGGGGTGGGATGCTGAAAACCATTTGCATGTTTATGCTGTTTATATTTGGCAACTGATTAGGTCTTCGGTGCAAAATGGACATTGAAGGTAAGCTAACATCTCCCAAACAGGAAAATAAAGATTATTGCATGAACAGAGAAAATTTGGACTGAATCATCTGAACATAAGAATTCAGGAATACTACTTTGTATTAATAGCTGTCTAATTTCAAGTACAGACTGGACTATAGCCTACTAATAGGTGAGAACAGAGGGCACACTGCTATTGGTAAATCTATTTGAGACATTTCTGCTGAGACATTTTTGCTAGCAGAAACAGTAATTTTTACAAAAAAAACCCCATTTCTCTATTCCATAAAAGAAACTCAGATTTTCCTGAGGGAAGCCAAAATGCTTCAATGCAGCTAAAACTTCATTTTGTTGAAAAATATCTCAGTTGGAAAAGGGGAGGAAGAGATAAGAAGATTTTCCTGGTCCACTCTAGCCATTAGCCACTTTGTTGCTTGATATCTTGATTTCATGACCTCTAATAAAAAGTTAAGCTATGGGACAGGGAAGAGTTCCTGCATGATGAAGTTATTTTTTCTGTCTCTACAAAATGCCTCAATAAATGTTTGGCATAATGCAAGAAGTTCTGATAAGAAATATTGCCAATAAATTCCCAGCTGCATTAGGTTGTAAACATAAAAGACAAGCATTACCAAAAAAAAAAGTAACAATTTATGTTAAGAGCATTCAGAATGGAAAAAGTAGTTGCTGTAAACAAAGCTAGAGGTTTGATTAGATCTTTAGTTTGGTTAGCCCACCTACTTCAATCTGGCTCAGGAACTGAAGGCAGAATCTGGCTTTTTCAGTGTATATCTATCATTTGCATATCAGGTGTATGAAAATGTGCTATCAAACTTAAATTGTTACTTCTCATCTGTTGCCTGAATGCAAACCCTTTGCACAAAGAAGTAAGACTACATGGCCACATTTTCCTTACAGTAAAACAAATGAGAGCAAGGAGGGAATAAAAGCCACCAGCAAAACCCACTCCTTCTGTTTAAAATTATAGATGTAAGCAAAGAGCCCAGGGAGCAGCCCATATTAGGCAAAGTGCACTCTTTTCTTGTAAAAAGTTTGAAGAATTGAAGGTCTGCTGTCCCCACTTACGATCATCGGCGCGCTTGTGTACTGCAAATGAAAACAAGAGAAGATGCGAGGATACTGGAGCAAAAGGAGGGGCTTTAAACTCCTCGCTGTAGGGACTGAGGGGTGGACGGGGCGATGAGACATGCACAGAGGGAAATCACGGGGTCACCCCGGCTTCGGCTTGGTACCCACGGCCGAGCTGGGGTTAGCATCGCCGCTGCACCCGCTCTACAACCAAGAAGGGACCTTTTGGCCGGGATTCCCAGGAGGAGGGGCAGCTGCAGGGAGAACCGCATCCCGGGGGCTTGTCCATGTTGCCCACCTCCGTGCTGCAGGTAGCGGTGGTGGGCCAGGCTCAGCCCCGCAGCCGATGCCGCTTTGCTTGGCAGCCCAGCGAAGAGCAGCCCGCTCTCCTGAGGAGCTGTCAGACAGACTGTGGGCACCAAGACACAGCGCTCTGCCTGCGAAGATAAAATCAAAGCTTGTTTTAGCTCTGAGAGCTTCACCGTACGTGACAGTGCTGGGTAACCTAGCGAGGACATCGCAAGTAATCAAACCTGTTTGAAGCATGATGTAACGCTATACCTGGGTCAGGATCCCAGGTACGATTTCTGCCAGGTCTGCAGCTGAAAATGTGCTTTCTGGTATCTGGTCTCTCTCAAACTTCAGGGATCAGATTGGTTTATGAACCTGCTTATATTAAGAGCAAACAATTCATCACTGCAGATTTTCCGTGGAGTCACCTCGCTATTGTTCCTCTGGCTTCACAGCTACCTGCCCCCGAGAGCTCAAACCTGGACCCACGGCTTCTGGGAGCTGTGCAGCCCGTGGTGACTCCGTGGGTACCTCTCTCTCCTTCTGCCCCCCAGGCACACCTCAAATCTGGCATTTTTAGCCTTTCTTTTTACTTTTCCTGTAATTCTTCCTGCAAGGTGTCTTCAGTCACAAACATTGCATAAAGGGCGCTGGTGCATAACATGAGCAAGGATGGTACACTCTCTGTCCTTTACACACAGTTTTCTTCTTTACATGCCATGGCTTTTGGGTTGGTTACACCCCAATCAGTAAGGTGTGTTTTTTTCCAGATAGACTCGACATACCATACAGTATGTTTAAAATTGCTGCATCAACAAATCAAAGTAAACAACCTTCTCTCCTCTGTGAGATGATGAAAAACATAAATTATGTAGTCTTTAAACAAATGGTAAAGAGTTTCCTTATTAGGCTTCAAGGTCCTGTGTGTGTATATGCCCCTTGTAAAATCCTTGTCATTCCTGGGTCTGTAGGTCTGTATAATGTTCTTCACAGGTTCAATTGAGTGGTCAGCATACCATGCTTGGTCTGGGGGATTTGACATAGACACACACACGCACCCCCATGCATATTTATATATATAAAAATATATATTTATAAACTACAGTGAAAAAATTAAAATTTCTGCTGATTCTTTTGCAGAAATTTTCTTGAAGATGAAAGCTTGCCTTGCTTTTGGAAGGAAATTTCGTCTTCCGTTTGCCTTCCACAGCATTTTCTCCTTTCTTGGCTTGCATAGAAATGTCTCCAATGTTCAGCCTCTTGCTTTACCAGATAAGAAAGACGCAGGCTGGGGACACGACCTTGTCCTTCCCAGCCACGCGAGCTCTAGTCCACCTCCAAGTCCCCTAAACAAGGGACCCAGTCACATCCTCACCCACTACACTTCCCTGCCCACCGCCTTCTCCTGGCCACAGCCACCAAGGCACCTGAAAACCAGGGAAGATCTTGGTTGAAAACTGAAAAAAAGACACAGAAAACACGGAATAAAAATGTATTGGCAGCTTCGCTCAGTCTCTCCGTGGCAAGCTGGGCTGTAGCAGACATCTGGGTGAGCTTCCCAGGGGCAGCGGGTGGGAAGACCCACAAGGTGCTGCGCTCGCTGCCCAGGCTGGCAGGGCTGCCCGCGGGCAGGGGACCGGGGCGGCTCACCGCAGCCCTGCGGGACATGGCTCCTTTGAAACGGGACATCGCTGTGACCGTCGGTTACCCGAGAGTGCCTGCGAGCATGAGAGTCACGGTGCTGGCCTTCCCTACATAAATAATTTTGCTTAAACAAATAGCATCTAGTTCATTGTACTCGGTATGGGAAATATCTTGAATAAGGCAAATACTGAGGTTATCAGAGAGATATGTCTTATCTAAGGCAAATGGCAATTTTTAGGGGGTCATCACTGTTGACTGATTAAACATAATCCTGATGGGATGTCTGGCATGTACTTATCCATAGAAATGCCTCACTTTTTCTGGGTAGCCTTTGAGAGCAAACGCCCGTCCTGGTCTCTTGCCCAGCTTCTATTTCCCATGCAATTACCTGTTATCTCAAACCAAGTGTACAACAAAGGAGGAGAACCGACAAGAACTTTGCAAAATGGGGTGCTGAACCACAGCTAGGCCTCCAAGGATTACAGCAACACAAATAAGAAGTGTGTGTAGCCAAATGTACTCAATATCTCACCATCCTGGCAATTCTCCATCTCCTCTCCACAGCAGCTTTTCACCGCACCATGTTGCTGTGTCTCATCTGAGATGTAACTCACACTAAAGGTAGAAAATCTTTCAAGTTACTTTAACTGAGTCGATGAACAACCATCTCAGGGTCAAGCCATGAAACTGTGATCTCTGAGGATGATCTTTTTTTTCCCCTCTTATTTCTCATGGGCCAGTAAGGAACTGTTCATATCTTTGAAACTATAAATGGGACTGGAAAAAGAAATACTGCACAGGTAAGACAGCAGGACTAAGGATGTCTTTAACTACATCATCACCTCAGTTTTCTTGCCCCATTGCTAACAATTGCTCTTTGCAGTAGCTGAGCGGTTTGCCAGCATTAAGGAGCCCACCAGCATGACGCCCTGAGAGACCTGGTGCCATTAGCTGTTTTTGAAAGCTGGAAAAAGGACAAAGTAGGAGATTAAGGTCGAAATTGCCACCTTCCCAATTACTAGGAGTGCTCAGCTTGAGATTTTTCTGAATGCTCCATCTTTTACAGCATCAAGCAGACTTTGTGGTTTGAATGTAAAGACTTCGCACTGGCTGTGAGAACTCAGACATCTGGAAATCTGAAGTCAAGTATTAATCCAGTGCTTGTACCCTTACATCCCCACTGAAGCCCAGCCAAGTCAATGGATATCTCCCACCTCTCCCCTCTCTTCCCTCCCCCAGTGCATACGTACCTGCATGCCCAGCAGACCCATGAAGGGACAGGAAAAGACAAGAGAGCAAATAATGCAATGATCATTGATGTCCAGGGACTTCACCTTGGCTCCCCACTTCATGTGGAAGGCACTCAGGTGCTATAAAGCATGGTGGCAATGTATCACAGTAAAATAAATGAGTGTCTCATGCTGGGCACATACAAAATGAGGAATACATTAAAAAACTGCATGCAAGTAATTTGCCACATACTTTGTGCAAGTTGCATGATGGGAGGTGCAGGGAAAAAAACGGTTTCTCCAGCCTGGTGTTCAAACACCCTCCTCAGACCATGTCTTCTCCCTTATCTAACTCACCACCTGCTTTCTTTGGCAGACACTGAAAAAGCCCCCCAGAGCCGCAGCGAGCCCCCAGCCCCTCCTGGAGCACCAAGACTGGGAGGCTGGAGGGAAGCAAGAGTCACCCACCTTGTCTTACAATCAACCGAGACTCCAGCTGGCTGGATTCGCCTCGTGTCCAGGAGCAAAAGAGAAGGAAATCGCCTCTGTCACCGCCACTGGGTTTGCCCCTTGCACCCCGCTTGGCACAAGGGACATGGACACCAGGTTGTTCACCATGCCATAGGAATACTGGCCACATGGGAGATATCCCAGCTGCCTGCTGAATAAAGCCTTGGCCAGATGGTACAGGGTCTTGACTGAAACCAGTCTCTGAGTTTAGTTAAGGAGATTGTTTTCAATTAAACGGGCATTTTCTAAGGCGATGAGTAATTTGAAGGTGATTTTTCGCTTTGATGTCTTAGCACGTACTGCAGTTGACTTCTTTAAATCACTGCTTTTTAAACCCCCCGAGGTAAGACTATCCACAGTTTCTTCTCTGCTTTCAGTACTACCAGTCTTTCAGGGTGCCGCGTTATTTTTATCTGATTACTCCTAATTTTACCTGTCCCACCTGTTGAGAATCCCCTGGAGTAACAGCCCTCACATCCTCACCCTTGGCTTTGAAGCGGAAAGGTTCATGATCTGGAAAAGTGGGTAAAGACTTACTTATTGGGAGAAAAAAAGCAGCTCATGCAAGGGAAGCTAGAGATATGCATTTAAAAATCTTAAATACCTGCCATTTTACCTGAGTTGAGATTTTCTGCCACAGGTAATTCGACGTAGTTTAACATAACATTAGGGACCTGACTCCCATTTCATTTACCTCACTCTAAAAAATAGAATAAATCCATTCTAGTCAGAGGAACTAAACCATTTTAAAAGGGATTGGAGGTCACCAGTAGGCGTATGAAATCTAGGCAAATTTACATGATGTAGGAGTCCCCAGCTTTTCAGCCACAGTGTAGCTATTAAGTGAACGATCAGCGGTTCATTATATTAGTGCTGGCATGCAGTACAAGGTAGCAGATGACTGGGTAACACATTTCAAACGATCGCTGTGAATCAGATTTAGCTCACGCTTTCATTGAGGGCTGCTCACCATTATCTCCTGCTGAGATCTTTTCAGGCTTCAGCTCTGGGGCAATGTGCCCCGATACTCTCTCTCCCTATAGATCGACACGTGTAGAGAGAGATGGAGCAGAAGGTCGATGATCTGCACACCTACACCCGGCAGGACCAGACTGGGCACTGCAGAAAGCAGCCCCTGCGTGGACCAGCTGCCTTCAAAGCCCCATTGCAGCACCTCCTACCCAGGGTGGAAACCACTGCCCATCCCTGCGCTCCCCGGACAATTTGTGCTGGGGCAGGACCAATAAATAGATGCTGTTTACATCGCCACTTCCTCGCTCTAAATGGCAGGAGGTTTATGGGGTATATTTTGCTTTCGTGCGCAGCGTTCGTGAGGTGCATCCCACATTTCCTGTTCTTGGTTTTGCCCGTGCATGTACTGATTGTGTGGATACTGCCTTATCTTTATCCCAGCTAAGCTTTTTTATCTGGACTCTGCTGTTTATTGCTTAATACATCCCCATATAGTCATTTGGTGCCTGAACACATGCCCTGTGAAAGGAAGGAAAGAAGTGGAACAGCACTTACAGCAGATTTAGAGACTTATTACAGTAACCAGCAGTTCATGCCAGACACTATACAGCCAAAGCATTGAACAGGATTTCAAAACCTACCAAAGTCCAGAGATTTTTAGTCTGATTTTTTCTATTATTTCTCTACTCCCATTACTGGCTCAAAATAGCACTTTTCAGTGTACAGCCTGGTACCAGTACTACTTTTCCACATGGGTAAAAGAAAGAACCTGAGCACAAGCACACAGGTCTCCAGCAGAGATGAGAATTTGCAGCTCTGTGCCTCCAAACAGCTCCTCGGCAGTGGTGGTGGCTGGACAAAGCGCTCTTCTGAACGCTCGGGGAGGAGGAGCAGCGCCCATGACCCAGCAGTCTGCCTCAGAGAAGAACCGCTAATGGCATTTTTTATCTCTTGGCAAAAGCTGCTGGCGATCGCAATTTCCATTTCCACCCATTCTCACTTCCCATTAGATCAATTTGTCTCCTGCAGCAAAGTAGGAGAATATTTGAGATGCTGGCACACGGTCACGTCAGTGGCCAGCAAAGCCAGCCATGCAATGCAACTTATTTAGAAAGTCATTGCCATGATTTAGAGACATTCTGGTGTTTTCTTTTCTTTTTCCTCATTCCTTCTTCACCCCTCTTTTTTTTGAGGCTGTCTTCATGCCTGGCTTCCACCCAAAGTGACCAGTTCTGCCTGGTGTGTCGCTCAGCCTGAGCCGATGCCTGCACAGCTCCTGGAGCAACAACGTGCCCCGTCTGGGACTGATGGTCAGGTCACAGTGCTCCCTCCACATCCATGGGAAGACTTGGAAATAGCGTAAATGTTGCTGTGTCCAGTATCCAGGTCCAGGAACAGGGCTTACAATCCCAAAGCTGGCACCTGATGTCTCCAAACTGCTTTCTGACCCATCCCAGTTTGTAGACCCTCCCTTCCCAGGAGGTGCCCTGGAGGGAAACCGAGGCCTGCTGGCAACAGGGCTGCGTCGCTCACGCTACAGATCCACATCCATGTTGTTCAGTGGTGAAGTCAGTTGTGCCTGCTCAACGGATGGATGGGATGGTAAGAGTGTGGGAGCATCAGGGATGCCTCCAGGGTCATGAGGACTCTTTATGGTGACACCGTTGTCACTTCTACCGCACTGGATGAGCCCCAGCTGTGGATCTGGCCTCGTACTGTGTTTTCTTGACATCCCAAAAGCGGGGTGCAGAAGACAGCCCTCCTGATGCAGCAGCACTGCTCCTCGCTTTCTTCTCCCCGGAGGGAGGGCGGGCAGACGAGGATCGGGCCCCCTGAGGGAAGCCACGCTGCAGAGCTGGGGCTTGGAGCCCCTCAAAGGGCAGCGATATTGGGGTGTAGGAGCTTCATTCAGTCTGCAGTGAAGACAGAGCCTGTTTGCAAACCTGGATTTCAGCAGGGCTCAAAAATCCCAAAGTAAAGACATCGTGTGATTTAAATAGGGCATGTCTTACTTAAACATTCACTGGGAAAGAGTTTAGCTCTTAATCCTTCCTTCTCGAGCCAGAAGGGAAGGATCAGTCCCCTCTGCTTTCCTCCTATTGTATAGCACCCTCTGAAAGATCGTTAGACCCTTAGTGATGTTTAGATATAACGGTGACAGGCACATCACAAACTCCTTAGAAAAATAAATTTGCTTTGACTGTTGTAAGTTAATTGGGGATTTATTTTCTTTAAAGCCCGAAGCCCCACCTCTGCAGTGTCTGGGTTGGTTTGAATAGGACTCGGAGGCCCAATGTTCAACCTGAGTTTTGAATAGGATCCCACAAAGCATTTGTTTCGTTCAGACCCCGAATGCAATGGCGAGTGCCCAACAAGTGAGTCAGTGAGGTTCTGTGAATCTGTTTATCAGACAGCAACAATCATTTGTGGAAATGTCTTTTGTAGCAACAGAAGAGTCTATTTGATGGTAGCACTGACTAATGTAAATGAGGATTAATTAATGTTTTCCTGCAGTGATGTTGGCACTGATAGCGCCTTATTCATGTAATTTAATTTCTATTGACAGGCTGCTAATGGAAATGGATAGCAATGGGTGTCTCTTCCATCAGGCACGCTCTGCCGCAAAAATAATTCTCTGAACTGGCAGTTGGACTCATTCGTTGCTGAAAACGTGAGGCAGTAAAAGAGGACGAGTCAGAAGTGGGAAACAAAGGGACTTATTGTCTAATTCATAACAGTTATCTCCCAGGTATTTGAACCAGGATAAATTTGGGGGCTCAGGTCTGGTTTGGGCTCAGCTGCCCCTGAAGGCCAGTTTCGATTCAGCCCCAGATCATGGATGTGCAGCCTCACAGTGGGACAGAGCATATTTAAAGTGGTCGGGGGGGTGTGCAGGCAGTCCCATAGCTCAGGGCTTGGGAGGACAGAGGCTCAGCTCCCGACCTCCGCCTCCCTCGCAGCCCAGCACCGCGGCCGGGGGAGGAAGGGTACAGCAGGGTTCATGTGCACTAAGTCAGGTCCTTCCCTCCCCACAGGGAAATCCTGCATGTACAGATGCAGAGCAGTCCCTACTTTGAACAGATCCCCAGGAAAGCCACGGGTGTTATTCTAAAGTAGTAACCAGAAACGACTGCTAGTGTTCAGGGATGGTTTGAGTCCAGCAAAAAACTCAGGTTGGGACCCCCTTATGAACTGAGAAAAATGGGCCAGTTTTCTTCTGATGTTCAACTCCACGCTGTCCACAACTGCTTTCCTTAATGTTTTGAAGTGCAGTTGGGGAATTGCAGTTCATCAGAAATCATGGAAGTAGGAAAGCAGAAAGAAATATTCTGGTGAAAAAAACATATTCCCTCTTACCTAGCTAATTCATGTACAAAATCCACATACAAATATTTTTTTCTGTTTAATGTAATTAACTTTGCACATTGCTTACTTCTTGAGCAAAGATACAATTTCTAAGTGTCCTTTTGTCCATGGGAACTCATGGTGAATTTCCAAGGGATCATGATTTTATCCTGTACTGAAGAAGCCCCACGCAAGGCGGACTGAAAGGTCCTCCGAGTGAGGGAGGAATTACCACTCCATCAAAGCCCAACACATGCCGCTGCCCCTCTCCTTGCAGAATGGAATGACAGGAAACCATCTTTCACCACCCCTGCATCTTCAAGCCCCACCAAATGTCTGACACTGAAGAAATTTTACCTGTTGAAGGGCTTTCATATGATCACCCTGAAATACTCAAGGCCACGTTTTGGGTCATACTCCCGCTCATATGACAGTCAGTAGAAAAATACTTCAAAACGTGAAATGTGCCATAATAAGTGGTCATAATAAGTGGTAAGGCTGCCACAAGAGCAACATACCAACCCGCCACAACCAGCCTGGAAACAAGGCTCAGCAGCACCTCTCTGAGAGGCAGGAGCAGCCAAAGCAAGAGCCCCTGGCCCGTAGCTGCCCTACAATTCCGCTTGTCCCCACAAGCAAGGGCCTGCAGCTCTCCCTCTAATCTGATCACCCATTTACATGCTCACCATTAGCATTTGCTTAATCCTCATACCTCCGCTGAACTCCATCCTTGTCCTTTCAAAGGAGAGCAATAACCTCTCCCCTCCGGGGATGCTGCTGCTGCTGTCCCCATTCTCTAACCCAACTGCAGGCTCTAATTTGATGCTTCTGATGGGCTCTGTCCTGATTACAGCAAGACCGAGGAGAGTCTGGCACCTCAGAAAACGAAACCTTTGCCATCTAAAGTCAAGCACCCGGAACCGGAGGACACTGAAGTCGTGAGGGGCTGTGATGTCCAAGCGAACTGCAGCGCTACCCCATACATCGAGGTGTGGGGCTGGGTGAGATCAGCTGTGCCCAGAGCTGCGCCCTGGGTGGTGACAGCAAAGCTGTGGTGGCCCAGCCTGCACAAGCCCTCCCAAGATCCTGGTAGCCGAAACCATTGCTGCAGTAGCAATTTATTTCCCACTGCCTTCTGGGGTATCTCCGTGTTGCTGTGAGCAAGGAGGAGCCCAGCTGTGGGGAGCAGACCCCCTGGTTCCCACCATGGGCACATTCAGACGAGGAGCCAAACCCACTGGAAGTCCCCCAGGAGGGCACCCACGCCTGGCTGGGATACAGTGGTGTTCTCCATCTCTCCTCCTGCTGATGCTGAAACAAAAAAAAACCTGAGGGTGTCGTTAGCCAGATGAGGAGTGGAACCAGCTACCCTGCCTCATGCTCAGGGCACCCCTAAGGAAAACACTCTGCATTTAGAATTAAACAGATGCTGAAAGAGTTGGGGGAACAGGGACAAGAGCACAGGGCTTTCCTCTCCCCGCCATTAGGCAAGGGCAGGGTTGTATGGAGATATAACGACCTTCATCAGACAAGCTCACGTGGTTAGAGAAAACAGGCAGGTTTCCAGGTCTAAAAGCCCTTCTTTGGGTTTGAAAGAGAAGCAGCAGTTTCAGTCTAGGGATATCTGAGCACAATTTCCTGAGTTTAATTTTGTTAATTACTTAAGGTAAGTGAAAAGAAGGGTTAGCACCTGCACAGACAAGAGGACTATTAGCAAAGTGATAAGGTTAGGAAAAAAAAGAGCAAGAATTACCGCCTAAGGAAGGGAGAGAGGTTAGTTCAAGGTAAGACCTGAGGAAAAGTGTTAATAAAAGACTGTGGAGTCCTTGGATTTTGCAGTCAGCAGAGCTATGGAGACCCGTTTCCAGGCTCACCTTTGTCACGGAGGTATTTCTGCCCCTTGCCCTCCCTTCCTACAAGCACCTGCCTGCACAAAGTCCTAAGCATCCCATCTGTGACCGGACAGCTATTGTGCTCCCCTAAAAGGTGAAGGGATGGGGCTTGGACCTGTCCCTCTTTCTTACAGAAATGCTGTAATTAGGTGATGGTATGGAAAGTGGCTCCAGCCCACCTCCCTTCCCCTCCCTGCCTAGGGCAGGGACCTGAGCAGCAGCCCTGGCCCCTTTTAATGGGGATGCCAGATGGGCTTTATGCAATATGGCTTCTCTTTCCTTTTTCAGCATCTTACAGCCGCGGCTGCTGTCTGGATCGGGCCCCTCATTGCCGACAACATCCTAAACCTCAGTGGGGCTCAGGCAGCAGGTAGGCAGGGGCAAGCAGGAATTCCCACCCAGATCGCAGGCTTGTAGGGGACGTGTGGGACAGCGGGCAACGTCTTCGGGTGCTGGACAGAAACTGCAGCTGCATGCCCTGAGATGCTTGATGCTCAATGCTCGATGCTCCCAGTTTGTGCTCTGGCCGTGCCTGCACATGCCCCTTCTGCGGGGATTTGGCCGTGCTGGGGACTCATTAGCTGATTTTACAGGGCTGCCCTGAGGCTTTGCTGCCAGGGTGCATGCATGGACAGTTTGCTCTCAGTGCGCAGCACCCATGGGACACCACAGCTTGGAGAAATTGTGCCAAGGCTGAGCATCGACCTGCTCCCGCCTGAGCCATGGTGGGTGCCCAGCAGCACCCCTGTGTAGGTCTTGAAAGCCATTGCCCTGACAGAGGCACTGCTAAGGTGGTTGGGCAGCTCTGGGGTGGGCGGGAGACATTCAACCTTGTGTGCTTTCTCCTATTTTTATCACCTATATCCTTTGCTGAACACAGCTTACAGCAGCCCCACACTAGGTTATGGCCTGCTGGAAGCACAGGGTTGCACAGAGGCTGGCAAATGCTGCATTGCTGGAACTGAAACAGTTGCACAGATGACGGGAGGTGTTTTGTGAAAATCACTTTTGCACTGTTATGTGAGTCTGCATTTTGGGCATTGACAAGCACCTTAGAAACCACTTCCATACATTTGATCCCTGAGAGGCTGAGCGCTGAGCTTCTATCTGCAAGCTTGCTTATTTTCTGCTGGAGTACCAATAATTTCTTTTTTTTTTCCCCCATGCATTTGCTGCTTGCTAAGCCCATGAACTGACCTCTGTGGACACGACCACTTAGATTATCTGTTGCAGAGATGTGACCAGCAGGACTCACTTTCTGCTGGATCCATCAAGACCACCTAGCAGTGTCTGACGAGCATGCTTGCTGATCTTCCTATAATAATACCATGTCATCCTACCTCTTCAACACTCCTACCCCACGCAGGCTTTCCGTATCTGTTTCATTTACAGAACACAGTAATTATCTGTTTTACACATGAAGATACTAGCGGCAGCCCAGCATTGTTCAGCTCAGGGTGTTTCGCTGCAGGTTGTAGTCTACTCTCGCAGCCCGAGAGGTAAACAAACAGCCTATTTAATAAGTACCAAATTCTGTCAATGCCGGTAGTTGCTATGGTGAGAATTCCCGGCGCGGTGCTGCAGCCCTTGGTCACTCCAGGCAGACAAACGTGGGCGTTTCGGATCACAACACTCTGTTTACCAAGGTAGGTCTGAAATGCATCGGAGGGCAGGGGCGGAGGTTGCTGGAACGGGGAGCCTGCTAAGGAAACTGCCAGAAACAAACACTCGCGGATGGGAAGATGAAGGAATAATCAGAAAACCAGCTCAGGTCAGCAGCACTGGATTCAGGACTGGCTGAGAGCTGTTCGGTTTCTGTTGCTTTGGTATTTTTCAGGGCAACCCAGAGTGTGCAGGGATCCAGAGTACAAAATCCCTCAGCATAGAAGCCAGCAAAGGCTCCGACGAGCAGCTGCAGATGGAGAAATATCTGCTCTTCCAGCCCTCGGGGAAGGCTGTGCAGAAGAGATGAGAAGGCTGATTGCACGTTGCTTGATCTGCCTGCTGCATCCTCGCTGCGTGAGGAAGATTGCAGGCTCCAGGGCTGTCAAACCGTCAACTTTCACTTGGTTTGACAACAAACTCACTTCACATATATGGTTACATTTAAAGAAAATAAGAGGAGGAAAAAAAGAAAGCTGTTGGAGCAAGTAATGTCCACAGATGCTTCCTAGAAGTAGAATGTTATTTTGCGATCTGGCACCAACATTTTAGCAGCCTATAAAAGGTAAAGTTGGTACTACAGCCAGCCATTTGTACTGTACAAATAAGAGCTGTGAATATATTCTGGAAGTAATGTCAAAGAGGACCAGATGGGAAATGAGCAGCATTCATTCTAATTTAACAAAGACAGCTAACCCAGAATATGCATTAACATGTAGCATTTTTCATCTGCCTCCATTCAGAACAGATTCTCGGTATCATTTCCAAGCAAAGGAAATTGAAGGAATACTTACTCCTTGGTGAATTACTGTTCTCTCATAATTGGAAAAGTTTGGCATTCGAAGCTAGGTGTAATATGTTTTGCCTGGAAATGTATGCAAGGACACAATACACCCACAAAACCCTGCGTTTGGGCATGCAGCCAGCTCTGTGTGTTTTGGTCCACGCTGGATAGATCCAGGGTTTTGGAGGCCCCGGGCACGTTGCTGGCCTGTAGAGGGAGATTTCATACGGCATGGCAGCGAGGGAAGGCTGCCCAGCCGTACGGTGGGTCCGACACGGGAGCTGGGGGGTCTCTCTCCAGACGGGGTTCAGTTTGCACATTAAAGTAACAGCAGGTCTAATTCCCTGTTTCCTTGCATACATACATCACGGCTGGTGTGCGACGTACGCTTTGGACATACATTTTGAGGGCTGAAACCAAATTCGGAGGCTACCAAATCCTGGATGTACATTTTTAAAATGCAAACTCATTTTTGGCTTTTCAGGACTGCATTGAGTAGGGTGAGCCTGTTTGAGGGGAGGGATCCCAGGGTACAATAAACCGTGGGATTTCTTCATGTGTTTAGTAGAACATCTGATCCTATTTTTAAACAAAGCACCATTTCCATTCCCTCTCTCTTTTTTTTTTCTTAAATATTTAGAAGGGATTAACTACAGAAAACAAGCCACATCCTGAACATTTTTTTGCAGCATGAATTCAATCTTTTTATTCAGAATTGTTCATTACTGGAACCTCTCTCAACTTCCAAGCTCCTTCGTGTAACATTTCTTTTTTTGAAGTCCAGAACTGCCACAGTTCCCCCAACCCCCACCACTCCACCACATTACAAAGCCAAAGTTTTATAACATTCTGTTCAGCGGAGCTCTGCATTTAAAACATACCATTAATTTACGATAGCTGTGCAACTTCAACACACAGTTAACGAACAGGTATCAGCTCCATTCCAGAGCACTCTTCTTCGTCCAGGAGAAATGCAGAGCCACAACCTGTGCCAGGTCCCAGAGCTGCTTCTCTGCCGCTCAGCAGGGTTTTCTCAGGAGGCAGTTTTTAGGCAGCCCCCGAGCCAAATCCTGCCCAGTGAGTGGCCCTTCCTGAACCGAACGTGGGGAGCCCGGCTGCAGAGCCTCTTTTAATAACAGCAGAGTAAAAGCCTGAAAAGCAGTTGAGGTCAGACCGGATCACCATCAGGTTTCCATCTGACCTTGAAAATCTGATCAAAATGCACAGCTCCGACTGTGAGTTGACACTGTACACAAAATGCTTTTTGTGTGACTGAAGCATCTGGTTTAATGGATCCCTTCGGTCCCTTAGCCTTTTCTACGCAGAATCACATTTGGAGCAGCTACGTGTAAGTCCTGGCCAGCGATCTGTGTCTGCAGGGCACAAATCCTCTTTCTGTCTATCATCTCCCTCAATACCACCTACAATACACCCAGCTGGTATGTGAAGAAGCCACTTTTCAGAAGCAGAACGGGATCTCCAACTTTCCAGGCAAAGGCTCTGCCCTTGATCTGCCAGGGACATCTGTTCTGGCCTGGCTCCATGGGAGACCCGGCACACCGGGGACAGACCAAATCCGGCAGCAGTCCCCGGCTAAGGTCTGCAGCCAGCGCCGGATCCGTCCCGGCAGACTCACCCAAATCCCTGCTCCCCCCAGCTCTGGAGTTCTGCCCCGTAGGTCCCTGCACTGCTTCCTACAGGGTCACTGCACTAACATGTACGTGCTGTGTAATTCTCCGTGAATAAGATACGGTGAAGCCTGCTGAAAGAGGTGGCAGCCTGTTTCACGACCTGCTTCGCTGCTGCTTCGCGCGCTAAGCAGGTGCAAAACTGGTTATCGGTGAGCAAAGAGAGGCACGCGCTTTGAGGCTTGCTTGTTCATGGCTTTGAGAGTTTATAAAGAAATACCGAACAATGTGAGACTGCTGCTGTGTGAGTATGCTAGGGATCATCATGGCCGGGAACAAAAACGCAGGCTGGAAAAAAACCTTAACCTGCAATTATGTGCAGTATAGTGCACCAAATCCTCTACGCCCCACAACCTTTTTATTCCCATGCTTTCAGCCTCTGCAAAGCGAAGGTGCAGGTTGTGCCCTATTCATTAGGGCTGGAGTAATGACTTACGATGGCTCCTGAAATCACTACCCTTGCTGGCTAAGGCAAAGCAAGCAGCATGAATCTTTATAGGCAAGAAAGACTAATAATGTCTCTCCCTTCTCCCTGCCTCTAAAATCCTCCCTCACCCCTCCTCTCCTGGAACAAGCACACTTTTTAAAAGGCTTTTAAATAATCTCATGTTCCTTAACAAAATTACAGCAGCAGTTTCCTCCTTTAATAGCGCTCTTCTTCTCAGTAATCTTGTTTTAGCTACAGTTTTTGATGGAGAGTGCTGGTAGATGAATCATCTGTTGCCCCTCTTGGTTATTTTGCCTGGCTCCAGGAAGAAGGAATTCTGTTTCAGGGCAAGGTCTCTTGTTCAGAAGAGGAAGCTCTCATTTATGTCTGCTTTTAACTAAGAGTGATAAAAATTTTATTTGAATGGTTAATCAGGGCATAAACAGATGAATTGTGAATGTGACCCTGATCCAGCACAATGGATGGCATGGTCCTGGCTCTGAGTCACTTATCTCAAATGAATTGAGCTGTCTTCTTCAAGCTAGAGGTCTGCTCCTGCACATCGCTTTCTTGCAGAAAGCGCTAGAAGGCACTGTCTGAAAGAAGGGTCAAACACTGACTGAGATCCAAGTGTTAATGGAGGCAGGGGGCACAAATATTTGAGTTCAAGAGCTCTGATGTGAATGATCACTTCTCTGACAACCTCAGCTATACAGAAGCCCAGAGAGAGAATTTTTTTGAAAGAAATACTATTTTATTTATCAAAATATAAGGGGGTGGAGGTGTCAGCAAGGGAGAAGAAAGATTGCGTGAACATGCACGGCAGATCAAATTATGCATCAAGCAGTGATTCAAATAAATGCACTAGTAACTGGAAAAAAATCTATAAGAATGGCATAGCTAATGGTCTTTTTTTTTTTTTTTTCAAATCAGTGTCACTGTGTAAGCACATCACTCAGCCTTTGTGCTAGAAGAGCTTCTCTTGCACATCTCTGCTGCTGAGGCTGGACTGGCATGATGCTCACGCTGGGACATCACCAGTGTGGTGTTCAGCAGCGCCATGTACAAATCTGCATTTCCTTAGGTCTGACTGCTTTACTTTCAAGCACATTGTATTACAGTGGTCTCTATGTGACAGAGGATCCTAATAAAAAGCAATCCCTCCTCCTCCAGCGTTGGGTGGGTTTTTCAGGTGACCAGAATTAGTGGACAGTATCAGCTGAGGATGCAGCTGTGCAACAACCTAGTATCAGTGAGGAATGCATGAACCCTACTCTACTGATGGTGAATAGGAAACTTTCAAACAAAGAAGATGGAATAATACCTTTAAATACCTTGTATTTTTTCTTCTGTCATCCACCATACTCTCCACCTTACTCACATTTAAGTTTAACAAGATGTGAGCTAGTCGAGGCCAACCACATGACTAATGTTGTGAAAGGAATGTCTGTATGAAGAGAAATGTACCATTATGGGTGCAGACTTTTTAGTAGGGTCTGTAGCGATAGGACAAGAGGCAATGGTTTTAAACTACAAGAGGGTAGATTCAGACTAGATATAAGGAAGAAATTTTTTATGATAAGGGTGGTGAAACACTGGAACAGGTTGCCCAGAGAAGTAGTAGATGCCCCATCCCTGGAAGAGTTCAAGGTCAGGCTGGTTGGGGCTCTGAGCAACCTGATCTGGTTGAAGATGTCCCTGCTCATTGCAGGAGGGTTGGACTAGATGACCTTTAAAGGTCCCTTCTAACCCAAACTATTCTATGATTCTATGGTTATATCTATGCACATACGTCTGATACCTCAATCCGTTGCACCTTAACAATTCATTGCATAGACACATGTCTGTTTTCCTCCCTACTCATTGAATATGTCCCTTCCACAGACGTGGATATTTTATTGCATTTTCCTGAATTCTGCCACCACCTCTTGGCAGGACAACAGTACTTCCTGGTCAACAACAGCTCCTGCTCTGCCAGGTGGTCCAGACACAGGAGAGGGATGTCAGACCTCCCTCCTCTGACAGCAGATTATCCAAGATGTCAGTGGCTTAGTCTGAATCTAGATTGGGTTTCAATTAAGTAAACTTCTAACTGCATCTTGGGTAATTTCCCTATGAATTTTCCATGGGAATTAGAGATCTGATGTGTTGGCAGTTGGCTAGAACCAACACATCCACAGTGGGTTTTCTTAGCATTGGTCAGACCAGTTCATGTATGAAAGGAGGAAGGGAAAATCCCTTCCATCAATAAATCACTAGCTATTTTGGTCACAAGTGGCATCAGCTACTTGAAACTCTTTTCCTGGAAATGAATGCATGGCTGTGCAGGTGGTATCACCAAGAAGGTTTTGACTTGCTTGAACCTGGATGGATATTCCAGAAAAAGAACTGGCAATCAGAGTAGCATTCAACTCACAAAGCAGGAAGAGCATCTCTATGCCCTGACCTGCTGAATTAATGCAACTAGGATCTGCAAGGACTGGTTTCAAAAGTGAACAGGTAAATACAAGCATCAAGTACTTGGGCAGAGGTGTATGAACTAGGGGAAATACCATTACTCATAAGAAAATCATTGGAGGGATGCTGAAGAGGATAATGGATCATCTGATGAAATAATGCAAACAGCACAAAGAAGAAAAAAGAAGAGATTAAAACCTTGAATACATAATCAAAATGAGAACTGAATTTGACTCTAACCAAAGAGAAGGAACTGCTTATAACATGCAAGAGGAATGCAGCTTGGGAATGACCATGAAACAACAGAGTTCACAAGTCATAGGAAAGGAAGGAAGGAGAACAGCAAAATAAATACAATGGACTTCCAGAAACCATATTTCAAAAACCTCATAGAACTGATAATCATGAGAAACAAGTCTCAAAGAAAAGAGAATTCAGGAAAGTTTGCAGCACCTTAAAGAAACAATAGTAAGGACATCAATTCAAACAATCCCCAGCAGAGAAGGGAAAGCAACTGTTGTAAGAGACAGACGATTTGCTTAAATCATGACCACTTCATTGACCTCTAATGCAAGAAACAGTGCATTCAGAAAATGGAAAAGAGATTCCCTTGCATGTGAATGTAAATGCACAGGCTGAAGATGTAGGGACCAAACCAGAAAAGTCAAGATGTAAAAAGAATTACAACCAACAGGATCAACAGGGCACCAAGAAAACATAAAATACATTAGCAGGGACATGAAGGCCATGGAAGAACTACCCAATGGGGAAGGAAAGCTAGCAGTGCATGATGTGAAGACAGTGGAAGTACTTGCCTTTTGCGCTTCAGCTTTCAGTAGAAAGACCACTTGCACCCAAATGGTTAACACAATTAGTGCCATGGATGACAGAAAGATCTCAGTCTAGAAAGAAGTAAGAATAAGTGAAGAATACTTAGCTGGGTTAAATATTCTGTGCTTAGACTGCTTGCTGAAGCAACCTCACGGCTGTTAGCAGCTCTTTGGGACTCAACAGAGAACCAGCAAGGTGTCAGAAGACTGGAGAAGAGAGACATAATGCCTTTTTGGAAAATGGAGGAGCTGAAGAATAAAGCACAAGCCAACCTCATTTGAATTCCCAGAGAGAACTGGAACAAATAAAGAAATGTTCTATAAACATCTGGAAAATAACAAGGAAGTAAGTAACAGCTAACACAAATTTGTTGAATCACCCAGATATTTTTCCTGTCACCAGGGCAGCAGGGTTTGCAAGAACTAGTAGATCCAACAAAACTATCCTTTATTAGGGATTTTGACACCCGCATCACATTCTCATAACTAGAAAACACTAACATTGTAGGCAAGGCTTTGAAACATGGCAGGTGATCAGTTGGGAGGAACTCTCAAAGTCTGCGTTCAGTAGAGCTCCCTCATTTTATTAATAGAGCGCCCTCATTTTATTAATATTGCTGGCCTTTCGTACCAAGCTGCACAAACTGAGACCAATCGACTTCTCGGGCCAGACTGAGCATATGCTTCTGCTGGCAGAAGACCAGGCCCCAAAAGCAGAAAGCATGCCAGGCAGCAAAGTTGAAACGATAGGAAACCACCTTCTTTCTGCTCTGGAGCCCACAGAGACCAGCGCCAGCTCAGAGCTGGGCAACCACTGAAATAGGAAAGGGTGGTGCCAAGATCTCAGCTTCTTTCCTGGCACAACTTCCATCAAGCATAACTTTACTTTCCTAGTAGTAGTTGGGAAGGAAGACAGATATAAGCACTACCTTATGCCTTCTCTGCTTGGTCTTCTTGTGGACTGTACTAGCAGCTCAATCCTAACTAAGAGAAACCACTCCCAGGTCTTATACTGGAAGATATTTAAAAACAAAGTCCTTGCAGTTCAAGTCTGCTTTGCTTCCATGAGGAGCACGCACATGCATGTACACAGTCGTTAAAGTCATTACATGAGCCATACAAATCCAACAGGACTCTTCCAAGTCAAAGTCAAAGGAGAAGACATATCTTCACCCTGCCAAGTCCACACCAAAGCTCAAAATACCTTGCTTCAGCCAAGTTCCACAAAGAAGAGAGAAAGAAAAATCCTTCTTCTCTGGTTACCCTCTAGCTCTCTTCCTGAGCAGTCTTCTCCATTCATATTCTTAGCCCCAGCCCACAAGGCTTCTCATGGAGGAGGAAAGAGAGAAATTAATTCTTCACAGCTGGTTTGGTCCTGCAATGCCTTGCTCTCAGGACAGGCAGCTGTAGCCTTTCTGGCCAGAAAGGGAGGATTAACTCCTACCCTGCCAAGTTTCAGATGGACAACATCCAAAATGATCTTCTTGCCTTTAACTTTCCCAAGCGGACACATTCTGGCCTGGGTAAATGAGATATATGTCCATATCCGTATGCATACTGACAAATGACATCCCTATACCTCTGCCGTCTCTAAGGCAAATGGATAAACCCTGCCCCTTCCTAGCTGCTATGATCCTCCGGGGATATTTTATGCAAATGATTTAATGAGCATACTGAAAGGATTTGCATACAGGCATAAACTTCGCGCAAGTGCACAGCCAGAGCACAAAAGCAAAAATCCTGGCCCAGAGGGCTGGGAACGAGGAGGTGCGGGATGCCGGCACTCCACCCTGCCTGAGGCTGGCGGTGAGCGCATCCCTCCCCTGCCAGAGGGACCGATGTTCTCCAGTCCCGGCCCTTGTGCAGGATGAGTAACGAACTGCTGACTGCAAGCTCCAACCCTGGTTAAAGTCAAGCATGAGTTTCCTCAGCCCTGTTTCCACCCCTCTCTCATGCACAGCCCCCCATTCCCACTTGCTGCCCTCAGCAGGGGTTGCTGGAGAACGGAGAAGGAGCAGCAGCAGGAGGAAGCGAGGGAACAGCAGTGGGAGGATATTTCTGGGGTTTTAATCCGGATCTCGCTAGCCCTTGTTTTGGTGGGGAGGGAGTGACAGAAGGGCACCTCGAAGCTGGTGCTCGGCATGGGGAAATTTATATCGACTTCCCCCGAGTGCCTGCCCGCACGGGACCGCACAGACAGCCCCGCGACTCAACGCAAAGGCACAGGGACCCTTCTCCGGGGAAGGCGAGGGGAGGACGACCCCGCAGCGGGGAAGGAAAGGTCCCAGCCTCACCCACTGGGGAAAGGACGGCTGCCGGCGCAGGGTGCAGCCAGACGCAGGACGGCCAGGAAAGGCGGCGGGTTGGGTGACAGCAGGCTGGGCTGCAGGTGTGGGTGTAAGAGGAGACACATTACACTTGGCAGCCGGGGGCCTTGAGCAGGCCTTGGAGAGTGCAGCTGATTGGGAATGAGTTATGGAGCTGGGCGCCTCCAGCGTGCTTGCTCAGAGCGAGGGAAGCCCGGTGGTGAGAGCTGTCCTGCGGCTGGGGGCCAGAGCCTGGCAAACGCTGAAGGAAGAGGGGGGAAAATCCTGCCACCGCACTCCTGGGCGCAGAAGAGTTCGGTGGCCCGTTGGAAGTGACCAAGGCACCCCAAGGACTGCGCAGGACCTTTGGCTTTTCATCTTACCTAACTTCCCCCCCCCCCCCGCGCCAAATGCTAGTGGGAGGCAGCCCCGGTGGGAAGGCAGAGACTGTGCCGGAGGCTGGACTGTTCCCCTTCAGGGTTGGTCCCACAGGGACGGTCTGATGCAGGTTGTCCAAGCTGTGAGGGACGGCTCCTCTTAGCCTTGCTCAGCTTTCACCTCCAGATCTGGCCACTGGGCTTTTTTAAAAGCTCAAAGCTCATATGTTAAGAAAGACTTTTGCTGAGCTTCCTGAAAACCGTCACTATCTGTGCATAACTATAATGAAACAACTTTCCATACCTGGAGAAGAATAGAGTGAAAATCCATGGCACTTGAGAAATAATAACCATGGCGAGAGAACTAAGGAGTTCAGGCTGAAAATGGGGCTGCAGCACCAAGAAGAATAAAATGAAATTTTCCCTGAGCAGAGAGAATGCCTGGAAATAGCTGTACCTCCCCTCTCTGCTGCTGTGAAGTCAGGTTCCAGCGAGAAAAGGCATTTTAAAATGGCATCAGAGTTTTTGAGTACTGCAGAATATTTACAAAGGCGAAACCAAAGCACAAAAAGAGCATGCAGTGTACTCAAGGTAACAAAGAAATTCTGTGATACAGCAGGTAACCGAGCTTGGCTCTGTAGAGACTGAGCATATGCTGCAATTGCTGGATCATCTTTCTTCTGTATTACATTTGCTTAGCTTGGTGATAAAAATATATGTCTTCCTCCACAGGCATATTGACCACACAATGCTGAACGTAGATTATGAGGTTTTATGTTTGTTTATGATGATACATGCAAACAAAATACCTGTCTTGCAAAATATTTTGGCTGCCATCCACCACAAAATAATCATTATGCGGAAAGCTCGTGTAAGAAACTCCTTCCCTTCAGCCACCAGAAAAAGCAATTAAAAACTGAAGAGCATTTGCCTGGCCATTTAGAAGCCAGCGAGCAGCGCAGCTGGGCAAGGGTAGGGGCCCAGCAGAGTTTCTGATTAGCAAAACGTGGCAACTTGAAAATACCTCAAACCAAGGTGCCGGCCCTCCCTCAGCTCCCCCTGCTTTCCCTTTGCCGCCTTCTAAAGGTGGTTATACCAGAGGTTATCTTAACCAAAAAAATGCTTGAATGCAGTTATGTTGGGAGGCACAGTTTCAAAGAGAGGACACGCAAAATAATTAAAAGCAATATTCACCGCTCCACTTCAGAGAGCTCCCGTTTGAGCTCAGGAGGGATGAGAGGGAAAGTAAGGGATGCTTCCTGGAGAGCAGGTAAGGTGAATCAGGACAGCAGAGGGGTAGGCTCAGGACAGCGGGGAGATAGGAAACCGGAGCAGATCGTGGCAAGTGGGAGCCGTGGGTGGGGAAGGAGAAGCAGGTCTGTAGGTGGGGAAGCAGGGGAGCGGGCGGACAAGAGGATTTTGGAGAGCGGCTAGCCAGCTGGCACACATATAGCAGCTGCTGCTGTGTCAGCCTAGGAGAGTAGCTGCAGCTGCACGCTGGCCATGAATAGCAGAGGAGCAGCGTGCCGGCTGGCTGCTGGAGGGACGGGAGGCAGCCGGGGCACTGAAAAGGCAGGGGGAAGCTCTGTGAAAGGTTTTCCGTGGAGGGGAACATGACAGCCCTTTGATTTCCGAGCTGTTTGTTCTCCAACTGTCCACTCCGGTGCATGATCAGTACTAAAGAGTTAAATGGGGGGAGGGAGAAAAACAGAAGGGAAACTTAGGTCCTAAATGCGGATCTGGGCTTTGGTAGCGTATCCATAGCATGCAGTTGTCTGGATGTATAGCTTTCATAGTTGTCAGCAGGGATCAAAATCACAGGGTGCTTAAACTAAAGGAGAAATCTCTGCTCGGTTACTCTCATACTTGCTTGAGCCACCACTGGAGGAGGACATGATCCCACCACTTGGCCATCTGCTCTGTGTGCCGCACACATGTCACCGAGAGCACTCCATAAGCGATCGCGTGTGAGCTCCTACACGGCTGTGGGCGCACGCACCCTTTGTGCTTCTACGTGAGCGCGGGGGCGCGCATCCCACGTGCTCCTCCACGGCCACGGGTGCAGGCACCACGGGTGCTCCTCCACAGCTCTGGGCGTACGCGTTCCACGCTCTCCTCCGGGGCTGTGGGCGCTCCCACCCTCTGCGTTCCTCTACAGCCGTGGGTGCACCCACCCCATACGCCCCTCCGCAGCTGCGGGTGCATGCCCCACGCACGCTCTTCCGCTGCTGCGGATGATCCCACACCGCGTTCTCCTCCGCAGCTACGTCTGCACACGCCGTGCTCCTGCGCGGCTGTGGGCACTCCCACCCAGCGCAGCCCCCCGTGACCGTGAGTGCACACTACTCCTCCACAGCTGTGGCCGATCCCACCCTGCTCGCTCCTCCACAGCTGTG
>NW_010973380.1:1251464-1251948 GCF_000737465.1 Haliaeetus leucocephalus | reverse complement strand
GGGGGGGGTGGGAAGCGGGGAGCCCCTCGCCGCCGCCGCCGCCCCGCGCTCCCTGCGCTGCCCCCGGCCGCGGTAGTAACGAGGCTGTCTCCCCTTTGATTTTTATTTTTAGGTGTCCCGGTCCACGGGCTATTTCGAGCTGCAGCTTAACTCGGTGCGGAATGTAAACGGCGAGTTGTTCAATGGGGAATGCTGCGATGGCATGAAAAGCCCCCAGAACCTGGACTGTACCCGGGACGAGTGCGACACTTACGTGAAAGTCTGCCTCAAGGAATATCAGGCCAAGATCACGCCGGTCGGACCCTGCAACTACGGATTCGGATCTACCCCCGTTCTCGGTGGAAATATTTTCTATTTGAACAGCAACAAATACTCCCATCAAGGCAGAACCCCCGAGACGGGCAGGATTGTTATTCCCTTTCAGTTTGCGTGGCCGGTAGGTAGATGATCGCGCTGTCGTTATCGCCCCCCCCCCTTTTTTTTT